>NC_136935.1:2123260-2350760 GCF_949987615.1 Pollachius pollachius
ACAGTGCCACAAATATGGACAGAATGTTCGAAAAAGCATATGTAACGCTCAACGTTTCATCTAAGACCAAGACAAAATATGCAAATAAAGGTTTATGTTGGATTTAAATATTGCACATTTTGCATATTCCCCCTTTAGGCCCAAATAGGTCTAGAGTCAAGACGCGGAATCTAGACCCAAGAATTTTGTTTTGCATTATTTAATTGCAAACAATACTTATCTCTACATTTCATTCCTTGGACCAACTGTCTAAAAATCCAGATCAAGCCAAGATTCGAATCTGCAGTAAGACTACAATGCAATGCATGCAAAAGCTTGTATGTTATGATTGGTAGGTTGATCTCCCTCAAACCTGTTGGAAGAATCCTTCAGTCAATAGCATTGTCATTAAATTGTTCTTTAAAGTAAAGAAGAATGGCATATTGGCATAAGAGTCTATGGCTTAACTACCGATGTTTCACTATATGACATTTCAATAAATAGTGCCACATGCGACATTGCAATAAGTACAATACATCTACCTTGCACACTTGTCTTTCTGTTAGCAAAAAATTAACTGTTAAAAAAAAAAAAAAAAAGTTAACTAATTGTGGTGAAAATTAGGGCAGGGAAGGAGAAAAGTGACCTTTTGGACGGCTAATATTTAACAGAAGTTTTATTTACAAATAAATTGCATATTTAGTAGACAAAGAAAGTTGTAATTAATCAAATGTAATATCTAAAATATGTGTAACAAAAAAAGCCATAAAGAACAACAAAACATCCATAACTGTCATGCAAAATGTGTGCAGCATTTGCAAATTCAGAAATGGAAAGTCATTACAACAATACAGGTTCTGGCTTTAAGTTAGAGAACATTAAGTACAGCTTGAAGGACAGCTTTGGCAGAGTAAGACAATGTTTGGAACTGAACTTCACACAATGTTTATTGCAGGAAAACAAAAAACACAAAAACAGCAGTGCTCAGATATGTACAGCCTAATATGTGTTTTTTTGTTTGAATGTCAGGTTAAACAAATCATTTTTGTTCCATCATTACAAATAATTTCACAATGCCAATATTTCAAGAACTTAACTACGAACTACAGATCCCATGTTTTTTGTATTAGCCCATATGGACTATCATATAAGTAACCAGCACTAAAAATGAAAAAAAATAATTGTATTGTTTATAAAAATGATCATAAACATGTGCAACGGGTATCAAAACGATACCACTTCCACCACATTCAGTGGCGCCAACAACATTACATTGCACTTTACCCATGCAGTCTTGAGAATCTATTTCATCATACATCACTTTGTCTTTCCCTTTCGTGCTTTCAGCAGTCGCCCAGTACACCGATAATTGCCAGATCCACAGTAGATGGCTAGTATTCATCCATCTGATTTGTTCAGTACTGCATGCTTCAATCCCAGTTAGCACACATGATAAATATCCATAAAAGAATCTGAAAAAATTCTCTCAATTTGAACCAATGTTTTTAAAGCACCTATTATTTCATGTCTCGAGTGATGCAGTCCAGACGTTGTTGTCGGATTATTGCCACAGATATGCATCCCTTCTTTAACCTTCTTGCTTGATCCCCTGCTATTGTGGAGTCTATTAAAAAAATAGAGAAAGGCATTAGGTCAATCTGAGGTAAATTAACATGCAGAAATCTATAATGATATTAGGCTCTTTACAAGCAGCTACACATCAACATTGCATACCTCAAACCGGCTGTACACTTTCCTCTCCTTTCGCATACTTTGGATCTTTTGAAGCAGCACTTCACGTTCCTCTGCTGTCGTTGTTGATCCTCTGACTTTGTACTTAGAGCCTCCATCTTTTTGGCCTTTAGACTTCTTGTCAGCCTCGGATTCCTTATCATCATCTGTGACAGGCTGCTCCTTGGTGGGTTCGTTCCTGTTCTGGCTGTTGGCAGATATCTGTCCTAAAAGCAGCTTTGTGTCATCTCTGAGGTTGCTGCTCGAGATCACGTTGGCAGTTGAGGAATGGTAGCGGGACTGGGGGGCTTTGGGCTGCTTTGAAAGGGGGGACCCAGGAACGGGCTCCTCCTCTGTGGTATTTGATTCTTCTTCAACTTCACAGGGGTCGCTAACCGTGCTCTTCTCAATTGCTACTACTGGTTCTGATGGACAGCTTTCAGAAGCAATCGGTTTTAATTCTATGGTGGTTTCATCAGCCCCTGTGAGTTTGGTTTGGTCAGGAGTTTGGGTGAGAATCACTTCTAATGTAGGTTTAGTTTGGTTGTCGGACAAAGTTTCTAATACCAAAGGGATTGGAGATTCTTCGGATAAAGTGGGTATAGGGGGCGGTGAGCCATCTGAGTCAGGCACAAGGGTAGAAGATGGTAAAACTGTTTCTTCTATCTGTGCTTCCTCAGATGGAGTATCAGCTGCATTCGACTTTGGTGAATCAACTGGTTCTTTTTCGACATTACATATCGATGATTCAGAGCTTTCTGTTGGGTCAGCTGAGCATGGTTGTGGTAGGCTAATGCTAAGCGATGCATTGGTTATATCTTCAACATCCTCCTGGGATGGAAGCGCTGCGGTGGGAGAAGATGACTCAAGAGCAACAGAGTTGGACTCTGTTGGCGGAAGTTCATCTTCTGAACTGGGAGTACATGGTTCCTCCGATAATTTCTCTGTGGGGGTCTGGATTGAGGTTGGCTTTGAATCACTTTCACAAGCTTCAGAAGGAGCATCGGATTCTGCATCTTCTGAAAGTGTTTCGGGGATCTCAGTTGGGAAACTAGTGGATTCGGGTTTCATGGTTTCCACGTCCGCAGATAATACTGTTTTCGCAGGTGAGGACTTTGGAGCATCTTCCTCTGGAGTTTCGCTGCTGGTTGTACATGAGTCCAGGGAAGGGGGACCGGGAGACTCCGCTGGCTCTCTTGTGTCTATGGATTTGTTATCTGTCGAGTTGGATTTTAATGTAGTGGAAGGAGCCTTGGTAGATAACGGTTGACTCAAAGAGGGGGTTGGATCAGAAGTGGTGTTCTGCGAGGTCCTAGAATTAGCCGCAGTACTGGTTTCTGTGGGGGTAGGGGTGGGGGGGACTTCCAGTGGTTGGCTGGAGATGGTTGACGGAGATTGATCCGGGGTGCTAGTAGATGCTTGTCTTTTAGTTTTCTTCAGCTCCATCTTCTCTGAATCAGTAGTAACGCTGCTTTGCTCACTCTCACAGCCAGCCATTGGAACAGGTACATCATCAACTGCCGTGGATACCGTTGGAGTTAATTGTGCTATATCCTTTGTGAAATATTTCTCCAAGGCTGTTTTATGTAATTTAGTTTCGCCTTCCTTGGAATGACCAGTGACCTCTGCATTTGGTTTCTGAGCGGCAGGTTCCTCAATGTGCAATATGTTGATTTTAGAATTTGAGTGAGTCGTCAGTAAAATTGCAGCTGGGTGTTGGCCCTTTGTTCCTTCAGCCTTCTCAGATTTTCGTTTTGCTGCCAACTCTTTGAAAAACATCAGCCTGTTATCAGCATCCGTCATGTCTACTGTTGATTCGCCCTGCAAAGATTGAGGTTGAACCAGCTGGCCTATTTTGGATAGCTCACAATGGGAGGAGCTAGGTCGCAGCACACATTGTGAAATAGCCAGTTCTACATCTGCAGCCTTTGATGGGGCCTTACCATCACTGTTTTCTGGATGTTCAACTCCAGAGGAGTTCTCAGGTTTATCAGTTTTATCCACAGTGTCTCTCTTTTTAATAGTGGTATCAAAAATGGCTGACCTTACGTTACGGTTCCACTTGAAAGGTTCTCTTACATTGATGGGTCGAGTAGGATAAATTCTGATGTGTTTTGAAGGGTCAACATCAGATTGGATTTGCTCAGAAGAGCTTGACACTAATGGAACTGAAGGAGACGAACTTGAGTCTACTCCAACAGGGTTATCAGCAACGCTGGATTCGGATGAGTTGGGAATTGATGCAGATTTAGAAGATGCTGGTTGTTCTAGACAACTGGGGTTATGGATAAAAGACTCCTTCAGGGAAGATTCAGATTTATCGGACAAACTAGGGTCTTGTGTTTGGCTTTTCTTCAGCTCCAACTTTTCTGAATCTGTTGATACATTGCTCTGCTCCTTTTCACAGCTAGCCTCGACAACAGGATCACTCTGTGTTTTTTTCTGTGTAGGCTGCTCAATTTTCACAGTGGCGGTCTTTGGATCCATTTGAGTCTTCAGTACAACTTCGTCTGTGTTCGCTTTTGCTGATTCTGACACTTTCTCTGCTTTTCTCTTTGCAGCTAATTGTTTGAAAAACATGAGCCTGTGATCGGCATCACTCATATCTACAAAGGGGATTCCCATTAAAGAGTCAGAAAGCTGTCTAGGCTGGTCTATTTTCGACAGCTCACAATGGGAAGAGCTTGGTCGCATCAATGCATCCATAGGCCTTGATGCTGTCACTAGATCAGTGTTTTTATGATTATCTTTCAAAGGTTTAGTTCCTGAAGTGTTCTCTTTGCCCTCTTTATCTCCGACATCATCTGATTTGGAAGCGTCTGTCAGAGAGCTATCAACAGTGGCTGATTTTGCAAAACGGCTCCATTCAAAAGGCTCTTTTACAAACGTCTTTCTATGACCCAAAACCTGTAAGGCAAAGGGCAATTTCGACTCAGAACCCTCAGCCTTATCCGTGTCCTCATCCTGTTTCCCTGTGGTAGTTCTGATATCTTGAGAACCAGGCTGGTCAAGTTGAGAGCTGAATATCAGAGAAGATCTTAGCCTGGAGCTTCTTTGCACCGCTGGATTATATCTTCTACGGAATGACTCCTCTTTTGGTTCTTGTTGCTCCATTTCGTCCGTCTTATCTGCTTCGGTTAATGAAGATTCCGAAGTGGATGGAGTTAATTTGGTTTGTGCTGGAAGCGTCAGCAAATCCTCTGGGTAATGCTCAGAGAGGTTGGATCTCCTGAAGCTAGGATAAGGTCTGGGCGCTGTCGGGACCTTGAACTCCAGCGTATTTGGAAGCTTAGCAGTGGATAAATCAGGGCCCGATACTGTGTTGTACGAGGGGTTAGGGGTCTCGTCGAAGGGGTCTGAGGCCTGATGAGTTGGCAGTGGCATGTCCTCCTCTCCTGCATTGTCACACGTGCTGAGGTAAGAGTTAATTCTCCAATTCCTTAGCCCCTGCCTCACTGTTGGATCCTTGCGGTCCACGTTAGACCTCTGATCAGGTTGGTTGGGAGGCGAAGGGGGGGGCTCATAGGCCTGTGGTTTGCCAAGACTTAGCCTTTTAGGACGAGATGAACCTGTCGACAATTCAGCTGCAGGGTTGAAATTGTCAGACATCTTGTCCATCTCTACATTGCTTGTTGATGACAAGTAGTTAAGAACCAGGTCGTAGCTTTCAGGCTGTTCCATCTCATGTGGTAAGCCGGGCTCAGGATGCTGATCCACTTGAGGATAGGCGTGGTTCTTGAATTTATCATAGGCACTGTAGACTGCATCCATCCGCCTTCCCTGACCTTCAACGTGTGGCATTCCTGGTTGCTGCATTGGTTGATACGATGTTTGTTTGCCTTCAGCATAACTGTGTCGTTTGTAGTTGTGACCTTCCATCAAATTTGAAGGCATCCGAGAAGAGCTCTGATCGTAAGGCTGGCCCATTCTCAATTGCTGGCTGGGGTTCATGTACATGTCTTCATGCCGGTTATGAGGCATATTTTTCCAGTCTTTATCCCCCCTTTCATCAAAATTGTGTCTAGACCTTTCATCTGGACCTGGGTTGTCTGCTGTAGCATATTTCCTGGACTCTCTGACCGACCTGTCAGTTAAATATTGCCTCTCAGGTAAAGGAACAAAGCTCTCTTTTGGAGCGGGTAAATTGTCCATTGTCATTGGTTGGGACTGGGCATATAAAATCCGGAACTCTTCATCAAAGTTAGATACTAGTTGTCCAAGGAAGAGGTGTGCAAAACAGCGGTGTAGTTTCTCGAAAGACCACATGAAGCTGTATGGAGACAGATACAAGTATGAGTCAATTAAATCCGAAAGACTTGATGGCAATGTTAATATATCAAATTGATATGAATTGATAAAAAAAAACAACTGAAAACCACAACACCATAAACAGCCCAATCCCAATAAAATGTATTGATAGTAAATAGTCAAAAGGTAGTAAATAATAGGGTAATCAGTGTTAATAAATACAGCTAGCCCCGGTCCCATGTATCAACACCGTGCAACCTGTTACCTGTAATTTCCACTAAGCACGGCCCTGCTGTCCGTCAGCAAGAAGCGACTCATCATCTGACCCTTGAGCATCTTCCCTGAGCGGCATTGGTAGGAGATGCCAGACACTGTCCTGACACGCAACGACTGGGAACATTAAAGGAACAGCATGCTCAACAAACATTTCTGGAATTATCAAAATCCCAGATAGGTGGCAGCATTGCACAAGCAGTTCAAGCCATTAGGTAAAAATGAGCCAAAATGGCCGAAATGCTAGCTCTTTTTCAGTAGACTTTGAACACATCCGCTGATAATAAGGATACTAAAAAGGGAAAGGGTTGTTGTCTTTTAAACTTACTTTGATGCAGTCCAGGTTGACACGACAGTTTGAGAGCATGTTGACGAAATGATGAGCGTTCAGTTCATCGAGTAGGATATAGACGGCCACATTCCGCATAGCAGCATCAAGGATTTCCGCAAATATGTCAACGTCTGTAAACATGTCCATCACTATGGCAACCACCTGCAAAGAAGAAAACAAGGCCCCGATGTTTCAACATAATCCATGTTACTTTCACATCGCAACAGTAACAATAATACAAATGAATGATGCTGATTCTGATTTTCCATGGATAGAAAATCTGTATTCTTTGGACACTTTCGTTTTTTCAAATATTTATGAAACATAAATAATAGATTCAGTGAAAAGTGTCAGTTCAGTTCAGTGATAACTGCAGTGCACTTCTAGATCATTGTTCAATGAGGCTAATAAACTGAATATTCAGAAATAGATTGAAGTGAAACATACATTTTAAGATAGAAAGATAATATAAAATGTACTATGTTGTCCAAGACAGATGATTTTTCCCAAATCATAAATAATAAACAAGATAAACACTTTGTTATCCATAAAGGGCATATAACAATCACAAAATGATCTATAAATTTGCTTCTGGCTCAATAAAAGCATTGGCCTTGCCTACAACATAGTTATGAGTCACTTATGTCTACAACTGTCCCGAGCTGCTCCCATGAAGTAAACCAGTGCCCTACCTGCTGGGAGAACCTGATCATTCTCCGGGCCTGCTGCTTGATGCTCGGCATGTCGGGCTCCGCCGGGTTCACCAGAGTGGTGACCTCGGTCGGGCCCACGAAGCGGTTCAGCTGGGGCCAGCCCAGGTCCAGGTCCGGGGCGTCCAGGTCAGAGTGGACCGGCCAGTAGGTGTCCGAAGAACTGTCCCCTCCAGAACCAGGCGGGCACCGCTGCTGGTCTCCATAGTTACCCTCCTGGGGCACCTGCACGGCATTCTGGATGAACGCGATTTCCTGCAAGCACAGGAAGTCCACCACGTCCGCTCTCTGGAGGAAGCGGTAGTAGCCCTCGCGGTCCTCCTCCACGAGGGAGTCGATGGCCAGGCGGTACTCCTCGCGGTAGTGCGGCGGCAGGTAGTTGGGATCCAAGGGATTATCCCCAGCGGAGGAGCACTGGGATCGATGCGCCATTATTAGTTTTTCTGAAACCCAAAATAGATTAAGAGGTCAGATGTGCACAATGACAAACACACCTTCAGAATTGACATTGATTGATTAAAGTTTCTCCAAATAACACATTGATTTTAGCCCTGATGTAATAACAAAACTTCCCCCCCTCCCCTACAATGCGTTTCGTCTCAAGATTTCTTCTTGCCCTTGTGGGGGCTTGGGTCAGGGGGGGTGTCATAAATATTTGGCCTTTTAAGCCCTTTGAGACTGTAATGGTGATTAAGGGCTATACAAATAAAATGTAATTTAATTGAAACTATTCAATCTTTTTGACTGTAATCCATTCATTTGGTTTGAGCAAAGTTTGTAACGGTGTGACCACCAAAAGTAAATTGTAACATTTTCCACACAAAAGCGCCATATACATGAGAAGAAAGATAATATCCAACACAAGATACATGGATATGGGTGGGGCTTCGCCCGCTGGTCAAAAAAGCCTAGTCTCCATTTGCAAGTTCATTCCACTTGCATGCATTTCGCCAAAGTTGGAAAGAACAACAATAGCTATCAATTTCAACAATCCACACATGTAAGGTCTTGGCAGATAAGATCGTGTCCCTCAGAAGAAACACAGCTGGTTATTTCGGAGGTCATTGTTTTTTATCAAATGAAGGCTATGTCTGATATAGGCTACGCAAGTTATTTTTTCGCACGATGATCGTCAGATCCAAGGAAGGCAAACATATGTGCCGCTTGGATTTTATTGAAAAAGTTAATACAACGTTCGTTCTAGACTAGAAGTCCTATTCGTGGTTCTAAATGTTCCTCTTTTTTGCATTACCTTGTATTACACGTAATCTTCGAGCTTTCCCTTAGTCCATCTCAAATCGGGCATTATTGGTCCCTGCTTTTAGTCCCCCGTTTGGTTTCGCAGTCTCTTCGAAACGTGTCCCGGTTCTAGTCCAAGCGGCGCCCGTCAAAGTTCCTGCTGCATTGCTTTCTGATCATCCCACAAAACCTGTTTCTTGTCAGGCTCCAGGCATGTTGGCTAGAATGTTTGCAATACGTAAGACACAGAGTCAGAGAGCGACCCTGGTCCTGAAAAACTCTCTCGCCCCGCCTCGAACAGGACTCGCAGAGATATTTTTCGCGTAATGTCCATATCGTCCTCTCAGTTTAACTCTGCCCATCTGCGTTCTCGTGACGCCCGTCCCCTCAGATCAATGACACGTTCGGTGCGTCATATCAACTCTTTTTGCATAGTTAGTTGGCTCATTTAAAAAAAAAATATATATATAATATTAGATATGGGCCCATATAGATCACTGAAATAAATAAATAAAACAAATAATAATACAAATAATACAAAAAGAATGAAAAACAACAACACAAGGCCTAGACTGAACTTTAATAGTGACTGAATATTATTTATCTTTTTGCGTGTTTTTATTATCAATGTGCTTTTTACCTAACGCGTGTGCTCCGCGTGACCGCGGTTGCCATGGAAACATAAACAACGTCCCCGACACGCTAAGAGGAGCCGACCTTCTTATTCCCCATTCATTCAAGTCTAAATTAATATGCCTCATGGTTTGACTAATAATGAGCACCGCAGCACAAAACCATGTCCAACCACTGGGCCAAAGGCGCAGAAAGGAGCAAAGAAGGCAGGTGAGTTGTGCTACTGGTTAGGGGCTGCCTATACATTGCAACATATACTGTGGCCTTTAACAAGAATCCACTGCGGTGAGGATGATAGAGTTGATTGACATCATAACAACAATGTGGTTGTGTGTTAAGGACCCGCCATTAAACGTGGATAAAACAAGATGTCAGAGGCGCCCCGAGGTGTTCATCGCGGAGTGAATTCGCCCGTGCCCGCGGCCAAAGCGCCTCCTGCCAAGAGGCATGTGCCGACGACCACTGCAAGTATGTTTAATCACGCTTCCACCCGTTGCAAAGTGTGTCCTCGAAAGGTTACTTTCTCACTCGTTATCTTCTGGGAAAATTTAACTTAAAGGCCAGACCGATGATGAACACACCCATATATGATCATTTACGCTGATCTCAGAGCTTCAGTCTCAAGTTTCCTTTATGAACTCTGTCACATAACGAATGGAATGCGGCAGAAAAAAAGGCAGAGATAATAGAGAAAAGGCAGTATGACTAGAGAGTTTAACGCCGCTAAAGACAATGATGCAACTCCCGCTGTCAAGCCAGGACTTGAGGACAATCCCTCATTGTTTCGTCCCTGGCATGACCTACAGCATACAGAGCAACTGCAATAAAAGCATGAATTACATTGTACAGTTTTAGCTTCTAAAAAAAATTAAGATAATGGTATAAATAACAGCCTACCACAAGGAAAGGTTATCCGTCTTTACCCCTGTCTCCGAAGCAAGTCAGTACCCTGCACACTTTGCATGTACTACTCTGCCCATCTGCAGTCAGAGTCGGCAGTGATTACGAAACGCGTGCTTGTCTCAACAACTCTTTGATTTGAAAGGAACGGTTTTAGCCTTGATATCAACTCTGAATGTTCTTGTTTAAATACACACACACACACACACACACACACACACACACACACACACACACACACACACACACACACACACACACACACACACACAATCCAACTGATATGACACCGTGTGTGAGCGCCAAACCGGAACAGCTGTTGGGTTGTTGAGTTAAAGGACTTATCGCTTAGTGCAAACAGGCCTCCTATAGCAACAAAGGGGTGTACAATACAGCAGAACCCCTATCACTGTTTCAAGGCCACATTCCCCATAACAAGCTAGCCTGATTTCACTGAGTAACAACTTCTTTATGGGTTCCCAGAGGCAGTGCCTAGTACCAGAGAGGACTTGGCTGCTTTGGGCCTCCAGTGTGCCGTGCGCCAACTCCTGGCCAGGCGGGTGCTAGCCCAGAAACAGAGGGAGAAGCAGGATTACGAAGAGCTCATGGATCGCTTGGAGAAAGAGGTCGGTGTGAACGCAAAGGGAAGGGAATTCCTGATGAAATCCGATTAATATACACTGTTTGGTTGTTAGAGGCTTTCCTTCACCTCACTTTGATCGATTGATTGATACACTTGAATGAATCTAAGAGTAGCATGTGCCTACTTGTATACATGATTCAAACAAGTAGGACGATAGACACGCAGGACCATAGGAATTGAGAACACAGGTAAACAGCCTCCGAGGAGTGTCGAGTAGACTCAAAATCTGAGTCCGGAGGTGTTGTTGTGAAACGCTGGGCTCTGTGGTCACGTGGGAGACAGGAAGCAGTGCTTTTTGAAAGCTGAGGTGACTCAAAGGGGAACGAGATGACTGGTACAAGAAACTGCTGAATCGCTGGGCGTGACCAGCCAAGAGTAGGTTGGTGGAAGAGTGGATCCAAAGCAATCCAAACAGTGGATATGTTGACCGTTTCTTGCTTCACACAACTATCAAACATATTTCAGACCGCATTTTGAGTCCTACAATGTCCATTTCTAATGTGAACCTCAATGAATCCAATGGATTGACATCTGCCTCAATATTGCCTTGATGTCCTCTTATATCTATTGTGTGTGTGTGTGTGTGTGTGTGCGTGCATGTGTGTGTGTGTTTACCACGCCCGCCAGGCCTTTGTGGCGTTGGTGCGGAGATAGCGAGGGGCTGCGGAGCGACAGCGGAAGGAGGAGGAGGAGGAAAAGGGGAGAGCAGCAGCGACTCAACCGCCTGCTGGAAGCCTCGTTTGACGGAGTGCTAAAGGAAATCCTGGCCGTTCTCAAGGAGGTGAGATCACGGTGGGCGCTGCCAACAGGAGCCATGAGGTCGTGGCCTGGTAGATAAGCGCAGGCACTGGTGGAACAACAACACGCGTCTTTGTGTTGGTGACGGTGCCTTGATACACCCTTGATATACACAGACTGCCGTGACACAATGAAGCCAACATCCTTTTAGTTTTCAGACAATAGGACACTGCAGCATAATGAGCGCCTAAGTGGACGGAATTTGTACAGCGGGTTTAACCTCCTGTGGTCCAATCAAAGCGCTTAAAACACATGCCAAATGTATTCCTCACATTCAGTGATTGGTGCATGCATTTACACGCTGGCGGCAGGTGTGAAGTATGCAAGGCAACTACACGTCACGCCAATGTTTTCATTGTACGCTATAAAAATACAAACAAAAAAAACCATTACTCCATGTTACATGTCCTCCACATTTCGACGGCCTCCTTCTATGTTCCGATGCCGGTCAGCCACCCTGTTGGTGTGATCCCGACGCAGGTCTCCGAGAGGGACACGGAGAACGGCGTGGGGTTCGACGAGGCGGGAAAACGCCAGCGGCGGCTGAGCCAGCTGCGCGCGGTAAACACAACAGACGCCCATGGCAACAACGCCGTGTCCGAGGTGGCGGGCGGCGGTCAGACGCATATTATCACCCTGTTGGCGGCGAAAGGCGCGGACATTAACGCCAGGGTGAGTGACACCTTGGCTCCAAGAATGCAGACGAGGCGCTATAAATACAACTGCACGCGGGTAGTAAACGCGTCACACGCGCGTGTGTAATGAGATTCTTTTTCTTTTGGGGCTCTAGGGTGCGTTTGGGCGAACGCCGCTCTTCAGAGCTGCCTTCGGCGGCCGTTTGGAGGCGGTGCAGACTCTGCACCAGCTGGTTGTACTCCAGAGCAGGTTACTGTTTGCATATGATTTGTTTATCTTTGGGCTTTTTTGTCTGCCCGTGTTGTTGTCCTGCCTGCGGAGTCCTGCTCCTTTACATACAAAGGGTTCAGTGTGCTGGGAAAGGGGGGGTGTTTAGAGGCGACCTGTTGGTTTGCTTTATAGTGGGCGTGCGACGGCGCGCGCAGGTGTGTGTTTCGACCGCCTATGAACCCCTCACTCACCCCTCATTCGGTTCATTGACAATAGATATCATCATAAGTGAATGCAAGCGCATTATTATTAATGTTAATCAATATCACTATGAGTATGATTAGGGTTATTACTATTACTAGAAAACATTAATAATTAATTTTACAGTTGTTTTTATAACAGATAAAGGGCACAGGGACAAAGTTACATGACCTTCTAGCGGCATAAATATATGGCCTGTAGGCCTTGGAGACTGGGAATCAGGGCTATATAAATAAAATGTACTCGACTTGAATTGTCTGGTTAAACATTTAGTTGTACATTACATTACTTTTAGGGTCAGTGCGTGGACGCGAAGCACTCAAGTGTGAAACTAAAGTTGTTTCTGGAACAGGTCCTAGGACAGGTCGTTTGGGAGGAAACGATGAAGCAATCACTGTAATTGTGTAAACAATGTCACCGTATGGCATTTTGGCCTTGTGAATCTTATTGTGTGTGTGTTGTGTGCGCTCGTGCGTGTGTGTGTCAGGTGGCGCCAGAAGAGTCTGCAGCAGGTGTACTGCGAGTCTCACCGACTCTATGCTGGCGACCATGGAGGCAGAGAACAGCAGAGAGCAGAAGAAGAGCAGAAGCACGAGGAGGCTTTGACTGATGGGTGAGAGCGAGACACAAACACTGCTGCAAAACTCCCTCGGGCCTAACCCCGGGCCAGACCCATGCGCAGGAGAAGCATTCCTCAAGCCCTGGTCATAGTTTCCTCCCCTTAAGAGTACAAATGTACACACAGTGTCAACCCACTATGTCGCAGTTACTGCTGTCTGACAGTCGTAAAGCGCAGCGCTGAAAGGGCACGGCAGTCACTCATGGCCCCGGATGTGTTGTGCTTCTTCCCCTGAATCTGTCCATTGTCCTTTTCACTTGTTGTTTCTACCCTGCGAGACCTGCTTCCAGGCCTATTGTACTCTATTATCTTTACACTTCCGCACGTCCCGGCTTGTAATGCCTGTAGAACAGTCCAGCACTGTAGAAGCAGAGCCAGAGTGCCAAGGTGTTGAGTCAGGCACGGTGGCTAAGAATAGCCAGCGTTTCCTCTGTTTCACCGGCGAGCAACCCTCCTCAACACTGCAGCCTTGAAACACTCCAACTATGGCCTTCGCTCTCCCCCCAGTCTCGAGCAGGGGCTGGAGCTGGTCCAGAAGGAACACGACTGGTGCCAGAGGGAGGTATTATGCACATCTGGAATCCAAAACGGAATTCAAGTTACTGCCTCTCTGTCATCCGTCTGACCTCTCTTGTCACACGTCCATCTTTGGTGTGCCCAGCTGAGCAAGCGGATCAGTGAGCATGACGCCTGCTCCGGTAAGGGAATGGAGCCGGCAACCCTCACAGTCACCCTACAGGTTAGTATCCTTCCGGGACCTGTGCCGGTAGTAGACGTAGTATTCCCGTGCTCGGGAGGTTCAAATGACCTTTAAGTTGGTAATGACAAGGCGTGGGTGTGTGTCTCTCTTTTGTGCTCCACGCTTTCATAAGATGGTTCATGTTGCCGAAGGCGTGCTGTCGGACGCCCAGGAGGCAGCTCAGCGAGCCTTGCATCAGCTGTCCCTCGGCAGAGAGCCTTCTGGCGGAGGTACAGGCCACTGTGTACATCACGATACAATCACAGCATGTGGCCGGTTGTTCTGCGCCTCGGTTGGTCGTTAAGGTTTTACGTGACTTTAGATTCCGTCACGGAGAACGGAGGAGTCCTCTGCCGCGTTCGAGATCTCGACGACGTTCTCCTCAAAGATGTCGGAGGCAAGATCAGACATGACGGCAGGTCAAAGAGACGTGTGAGCTCTACTTAGGTGCTGTTTCTTTAACTAAACCGGCCCACTCATCCTGATGGAAAGAGCAAACAAAGGAAAGATATTCAAGATTCTACATGTGTGTGTGTGTGTGCATGTGAGCGTGTGCATGTGTGTGCGTGTATGTCTGCGTGTGTGTGTGTGCATGTGTGAGTTTGTCTGTGTGTGCGTCTGTGTGTGCGTGCGTGTGAGCGTGTGCGTCTGCGTGTGTGCGTCTGTGCGTGTGTGTGTGCATGTGTGCGTGTGTGTGTGTGTGCGTCTGCGTGTGTGTGTGTGTGCGCGTGTGAGCATGTGTGTGTGTTCGTCTATGTGTGTGTGTGTGTGTGTGTGACGTCTGCATGTGTGTGTGTGCGTCTGCGTGTGTGTGTGCGTCTATGTGTGTGCGTCTGTGTGTGTGTGTGTGTGTGTGTGTGTGTGTGGGTGTGCTGTCTGAGGGCAGGTGCCCCCTGGTGGTGGACTCCGGCGGTCATGCTGCAGTGTTCCTCCGCTACAGAGACACCGACTACCTGAACGCCGGGAGCCCTGCGGGCCTGCAGGCTGAGAGGCTGAGGGTCTCTCTACTGGGGGCTATCAGGTAGCTCCACCCCTCCTGTTGTAGATCACCCTTTTTCTGTTTTTACCGTTGCTATGTTCTTTAACAATTGATCGAATCGTTGAAGCGTTGACGCAATCTTTTTGGCCTGCGACCCCAATGTAAGGTCAGAAAATGATTGTGACTTCAACCCTGTTCAGATTCCTATCTGCTCTCCAAACGACCTATGGACCTACATACGCTACTGGTTGCTATTCATTTAGAATGGGCCACTGGCCTAATGATGGTGTAGATGATATGGGCCTCGCTTAACCCTCTCTCAGTCGTGCCTCATGTAGCCAGCGAAGACAAGCTTAGACTATGTCCTTTCACCAAAGTATCCTAGCTATTCAGAGGAACAATGATATTTCACATACTATGGTAGTGAATGTTTGTTTATCTTGAGAAAGCGATACTTTGCTGCATCGTTTGTGCATCAGTTGACGGTGGAAATGTATTTATTTATAAATAATGGAAAACCAAAAATGAACAGAATAACAGAATACAACGCATTAAGGCTCTCAAGGCCTTCTGTAGGACTACCGCCGTCAAGTATGTATTCTCCTAGATGAGGACCTGCCCTGTGGCGGTCCTCATCTAAGTATGTAGATCCTGTCGATTTTCTCATGTATTATTATCCCTGCTGAGTCAACACACAGAAAGCCAGCTCTTTTGTGCTCTTTTGTGACTTCTGTTTGGGGAATTGTGTGTGCGTTCTGATGGGAGTAAAACACCCAGTGGTTAAAGATCTGCCCCTTGTCGGAGGCATTGTTTCGCCTATGAGTAAAGTTATATGTGTTTTCTTTCTATATAAAAGTCACTGTTTCTGACTGGGGCTGGCAACCCCTGCATCCAACCCAAAAACTACGCCTACGATTTACACCCTGAGGCCCAGGTTGGGAAACCCTGCGCTGGCTGCAGTGATTGTTGTTTGATAGATTTGGTAAGCCCCTGGCCATTGATATGAAGGGGGTGGAGCTGCTTGACTCAGTGATGAGTCAGCTAGACCAGGTCATGGCAGGACTCGGCAAAGAATTGTTTAGTAAGGAACTTTTTATGTGGCATAAGAAGGTATGTGGCAACCGCGGTTGGAAACGTACAGGTCATTCATTCAGTCTGTGTGTGTGTGTGTGTGTGTGTGTGTGTGGGTGTGTGTGTGTGTGTGTGTGTGTGTGTGTGTGTGTGTGTGTGTGTGTGTGTGTGTGTGTGTGTGTGTGTGTGTGCGTGTGTGTGTGTTTCAATTTGTGTGCTGAATATCTTATCTCGCAATGGACTCTGGCCAATGTCACATCGTAATCAAATATAAAATAATAGCCATGTGGCATAATAATTGATGTTATGATAATAGATATTAGTTTTTTTGTGGTCTTGCTTTTGTTACAGGTATTTACGTTTAGTCCGCTCCTCTGACGGCCCAGAACTGAATTCCAGTTGGACCATTGAAAACTTCGCCCTGATAATTGTTACTAAACAGCGCCACCCACAGGAACATTTACTAAAAGCATACTACCCCATTGATGTCAAAAGCTAATTGTAACCTTTTGTAAGTGTAGTAACACACAATGACAGTTTCCGACATGTGTGGAAACCAGTTTCTGTTACAACCGTTTTTTGATTTAATGCTAACGTTTATAGCAACACCACAAACCACCAACTCTTTTTTTTTTTTAAACAAACGTGTCATTACACTTTGGAATGTATGATTCAGTGGCCGACCCTTTGCACTGGTTAACCATTAACATTTTTCTTTCATGCTTTGCAACAATATAAGTTGTTTTGTTCAACAATGTCTATCTATGTTGTACCTATTCAATTGTAAGTGTAATTTTATTTGTGTAGCCCTTAATCACAGTTACAGTCTTAAAGGGCTTTAACATGGATGGCATAATCGTGGAGGAATATCTGAGAATCGTGCAGTCTGAACCAGCCATAACAGGCCCCATATATATATCACAAAACCCTAGCCCTAGCCCCCAATAGGGAAAGAAAAATGTCCCTTAAAAAGCAAGGTAGAATTCCTGAGAAGGAACGCAGATCCTTCCCTGGATCTGGTTTGGAGTGCAATGAGTGCCATAAGTGACACACATACAAGCAAACATTTTAAATAATTTAGTTAATAACAATTCATTGAAATAGCGTCCGTGGTGATCGCATGCTGGCCGGTTACTTACACTGATACGGCAAGTAAAGAACAGAATATGTTATACAATTAGGGATTAATAATACATTTTACTATATGAATGTACATACAGTATTTTTACCACATAGAAAGTATTGGTGTATTTTAAATATTGAGACCTTCTAGTCATTTGGTACGGTACCCTTTGTAGGGTTTCTCTCCTGTTTAGTTACTGATAACCAATGGTGCCAGGCTGGCCATATTTACACACACACTGACTCTGCTCAATCTGCTACCTGTGGCCTCCTTTGCGGCTCAAAGTCAAGTTTACATTGTGCGGACCTGGTTTGGTAGGCGGTGACACTTGCTAATGGAGTGTGTTGCCTATTAGGGTGTAGTAGGCATTTTTCGGTCATTAACACACCACAATGACATGGCATAATCAAGAATAGCATGCTGATGAAGCCTGTGTAGAAAGCAGGACAGATTTCATGGTTCTCTAACTCACCTGAGGTACACCTACACAGAATACCTGACTTCTGCTTTGATTCTACTTCTGTTTTGCTTGCTCAAACTATTCAGCAACATATATATAATCATGAATATATATATATATATATATATATATATATATATATATATATATAATTGGCCTTAGAAATGTGCGTGAGTGTTTGTTTGTGTGTGTTATTTTTATTTACAATATGATAATTCACTGTATGAAATAGAATTACCTATTTACCAAGTGGCATGCCAACCAGTAGATGGCCTCATGGTGTTGGGCAGAAGACGGAGCCAGACTGAACCACCTCATGTGGTTTTTAAACCACCATTCCTCTAAATCATTCAGGAGTTGGGATCGCAAGTTATGAAAACACAACCGCGGCTCCTGCCGACGCTCTATCAATCCGAGGTCCTTCGGAAAGACGCATGTAGACTTACTGTACGCAAGCGGAGGCTGGTCGTCAGGGCAACGGGACGTCAGGCTGCGCTCACAGCAGCCATGGATGGTGCAGCAGCCTCCCCAGGGCCAGTCGGCCCACTGCCCTCTTGTTAAGACACCTCTTCAGAAAGTCCTTGCAGTCTGGAGGAGAAACGACCCGGGTTAAAGCGGCAACCAAACCCCTGGCAGGCAGACAGGATGCCTGGCTTTGTGGCGTTCATGGATGCGTGCGGCTTGTTTGGAAGCTTGCTCCAATGCGAGATCATGCTTTGTTTGTTTGTGTGTGGTTACGTGCGTGCGTGCGAGTGCGTGCGTGCGTGCGTGCGTGTGTGTGATTGTGTGTCTCACTTGGTGATATGGCACTCTTGATGCATGGAACCATTTTCCAGATGATTTGGCCGCTGCTCTGGAAAGGGACGTCTCCCGTGAGCATTTCGTAGAGCAGCACTCCCAGCTGCCACACCGTCATCGGGTCGGCTCTGTAGGCCTGCAGCGTGAACCACTCTGGGGGGATGTACGAGGCGGTGCCTGGAACACAGCGGGGTACAGCGTCGCCACGCGTCACCACCCGGCTCCCAGGGCTTTGACAACGCAGAGAGACCCCGCTCCAGTGGACGGGCCCGTCAGGTTAAACGAGGCCCGTCCGCTTCAAGGGGGGGACCCAGCATATCGCCGTCTCCCCTTCTCTCCTCGTCCCCGCAGAACGCCGACCCTCATCCATACAGCACACACTGACTGACCTCAGCGTTACACACCTCACTGAACCATATGAGCGTAGTTTGTGATTATGCTGAATAATTTGTTTCAGTTCATATGGGATCTACTTTGTGGGATCTCTTTAAGGGGATATATATATATATATATATATATATACTGTTTATATATAGATATATATTATTTTTTTTTCAAAAGCCAGCTCTCTTCTACTCTTTGCTGCGCTCTCTTCAAACCCTCGAAAGACCCCAGATGTCGCTGATATAGCCACAGCCAGTATGAGTTTGAAAAGCTCACCGCTGAACTCTGAATACACCCCGCTGTTGTGCCGGCAACCGCACCCCAGGTCTATGACCCGGACCCGGGGCGTCCCAGAGCCTGTCTCCACCAGGAGGTTCTCAGGCTTGATGTCGCGGTGCAGAACGCCTCTGGAGTGGAGCCCTTGGATCCCTTCCACCACTTGGTGCATAATCACCTGATACAGGGAGAGAGCACACGCACACACACACACACACACACACACACACACACAGACAAGTCATCCTTCTGAACAGTGAATTCACCTGAACACACTACTGCCTGGATGTGTCCATCATGTTGGATTGTCCCGGCCCCCTCCCTGGAGCCCCATGAGGGCTGAACTGAACCCCCATCCAGGCTGAGCCCCTCACACCTTGGCGTCCTGCTCCTGGAGCCTGCCTCCCTTGCTCTCCATGTAGGAGAGGAGATCCATGCAGGCGCTTGGTCTCTCCTGGACCAGGATCAGCTCCTGGTCCAGCTGGAACCAGTCCAGCAGGAGGACCATGGTACCGGGGCCCCCAGGGTCCGGGCGGTCTTCAGCGGCCCTCAGCATCAACGACACCTCCAGCGGGATGTCCGTCAGCTGCCCTTCAACAGTCTGAAACACAGAGAGTCGATCGACAGAGTGAGCTAGTCCTGAAACACTCAAACCCAGGTGGTCTTGGCTATGGAGCCAAGACCAGGATAACGGCAGTCCTCCCAACAGGTTAATTGATTCAACATGTGCATGTGATCACCATCATAAGCAGAGTCATAACATTACTGTAGGTAATAACATGATTAAAGTTACTCACCTCCTGTGTCATTGAGACCTTGGCCATGGGGATGTGCTTTATAGCGACCTAAGCAACAAAGACACAAGCTCACTGCTTTGGGGTTTAACAGAGGATGCCGTGAATCAGACACGCCTGTGCTGACACAGAGTGCGGCTTTGTGGTGTCACTCTTACAGGCAGACGGTCCTCTTTCCGGTAGCCAGCAAAGACACTGCCGAAGCCTCCCTGTCCCAGCTGCTCCAGCTCCTCGTACAGAGCGTCAAAGTCGGCTGAAACAACGCATACCATTATTGAGTCTATCAATCCATCCATCCTTCCATTCAGCCCTTCATCTCTCCCCGTCCATCTGTCTGACCTGTGCTGTAGGTCGTCAGGCAGGTCCTGCAGGAGGAGCAGATACGGGGGGAGCTGTGGTCGGAGCGCTCAACACCTCCAGACGAGCTGAGACCGCTGTCTGGTCGGTCTGTGCCCCGGGATCCGGCCGAAGACCCAGGCACCCCCGGGTCTACACGGGGCTCAGAGGGGTCCTCCGCCCTCCCCACAGCCTCCACATGGGGAGGGTGTTGCCCGTAGGTGGTCCTCAACCTCTTGGAGGGGCTCGGGCCTTCCTCCGGATCCTCCCTGCTCCTCTTCCTCAGTCCGCCCTGCTCTGAATGAGGCTTGATGGTCAACGAGGGAGAGGTTTCTGTTGTTTTATGGACACAATAGAAACCGGTCTCCAGCTGAGTGCGGACGAGGGGCTGCCCTGTGGCGGTCCTCAACCTCTTGGAGGGGCTCGGGCCTTCCTCCGGATCCTCCCTGCTCCTCTTCCTCAGTCCGCCCTCCTCTGAATGAGGCTTGATGGTCAACGAGGGAGAGGTTTCTGTTGTTTTATGGACACAATAGAAACCGGTCTCCAGCTGAGTGCGGACGAGGGGCTGCCCTGTGGCGGTCCTCAACCTCTTGGAGGGGCTCGGGCCTTCCTCTGGATCCTCCCTGCTCCTCTTCCTCACTCCGCCCTGCTCTGAATGAGGCTTGATGGTCAACGAGGGCGAGGTTTCTGTTGTTTCAGGGAACCAACAGAATGGTGGCTCCGACCGAGTTCGGACGAGGGGCTGATAGGCCCTCTCCGGTCGTTTGGCCATGATATGGATGAAGCGCGTTAAGTCTAGCGACTCAACAAACTCAGATCCGCGTATAGCTAAAAGTACTTATATATTTCTCTCTGAAAATTGCAATGCAATGTCGCTCGTCAAGGTATGTAAGTGCTTATGCCAAACATGTCAGTGACTATAGCGACCTGAAAAAGGTGTAGTTCTATGTTCTAAATTTTAGCTGTGATGTCATAGAGCACAACAATTGTTCCATTTCAATTTGAGGAATGTGCTTCCAATGTTCTAAATTGGCTGTTGAGCAACAGACAATATTAAAAACAATAATTGGAATGCAATTGCATCCATTGTAATTATAATTATCATGATATATCATATATTATATTAAATGTATTTTATACTTGCTTCCTGTTTTAAATACAGAAATACTCAAAAACATTTTATATATTTCAACTCTTGTGTGTCAGTCTTAGTGTAGAGGCAAAAAAAACCTAATTTTTTTTCCTTTTCATTAGTCCTTTATGTTGCAATACATAGTATATATAGGCATTTATATGGAAGGGTTCGATGTCAACAGCAGCAGAACTTAGTGCTTATACATAAAATAACATACATAACAACCAATATAAGAAATTACAATCAGGCAAATTTCATTATGTTTTTTAAGTAGGGATTTCAATGTTATGAAGAACATGTACGCATGGCAAATTGTGCACCAACACCACCTGCTTTCAATTACCCATTCACAACACAATCCCATTAGACAAGACTAAAATAAAACAAAATACACATCCCTATTCAACAGCAGACCCAACACAGAGTCTGATGTTAGCACCATGCCTTTGATTTATGCAATGTTAAGATTTAATTACTCTATCGCCCCCTTCTATAATCTCTAAATATAATATATAACCTCTCTTCTATAAACTTCAATTAAAATATATTGAAATGATTGCGGCAGTAAAGTGCCAATGATTTGACAATAGTTATTGCTGGCTAATTAGGGATGACTAAACAAATCAAGCACTAAAGTGTAATGGGCCTAATAATTACATGCATTCATAGTGTTATGACATGCACCAAGACTGTTTTGATGGGTATAGCCAGTTCTGTCATTAGTCATGCTCCCAAGATGACAGCGGCCACGCCCATCTGGTCCAAGGAGGACCTTCCATCTCACGCGCCTCGGATGCTGAGCTCCGCCAGCTGCTTCCAGGCTGAGCTACATCGACCCCGGATTCTGCCGATGTCTGTATGTCCGGCTTTGTCCTGCAGCTGGGAGCACAACCAGGATTCCACACTCAGGTGTATCGCCATTCAAAGTATTAGTTGCTATATTATAGTCTTAAAAAAAATGGTAATAACATACTAAGTAATTAAACCTAGTTGGGTGACGTAGGTGATTAGGCGGCTATTAGCCTGCATCAGCCTATCCCTTTCAAAATGTACAAGCGTAGCCTCTACAACCACAACAGACGATTAGGGCAAAGACAGCAAAAAAAGGGAAGTTGACACACCTGATTCTGAACATCTTTGCAAACACGCACACACACGCAAGCACGCCTACATACACGCACGCGCGCGCGCACACACACAAACACATACACAAACGAAAACACACACACACAATGTTGTGTCTTAATTATCAAATGCTGAAACATACCAATCATTATCTTTTCTTCTTGTTCGGAGTAGAACCTCTCTATTTGCATGCGTTAACCTTGAGAACACAACTTTGACTTCAGTGGTAAAACTTGAACTCTAAATCTCTTGGTCCTCTAGCGGCCTGACGCTGCCACCTAGTGTCATGCATATGTAATAGCCGATCTATGCGCTCACAACCCAGTATCACGCTAGTGTTTTCCCCAAAGTGCATTCAGAGAGCATTATCACAGAAAGCTGATGTAACTTAATCAATGCATTATATAGATTGTTTAATGATATAATGATTTATAATATTAATCCTGCTGCTATCTGTCCATCAAACTCAATCTGGAAAAAATCGGCGTCACTGCCCTCAAGTGCCCTGCCTTGGACAGTTCCCGTTATAAAGTAGATCATGTTGGTAAATTCGTTGGGACCTTGGTAAACATTATAAATCACGAGACAGCAGTAAAAAAAAAAAAAGCGACCAGCAGAAACGCTGTTATCCGGATATTGTGGGTAAGGCAGAACAAAAAGAGGCGTGTGCAGAAGGCCGGGTTATTTCCCTCCCCAAGATTCAATGAAGCATTCAGCCAACGTTCCTGAACGGGTCAAGATCTACAGTTTGGACTACTAGGAATACAACATGCAATACTTGGATTATTTAATATGTCTATACATCTTCTTTGGGGGTAAGTTTGTCATAACTACAATTTTTTCACTCTGATTTGTGTTAGTGTGATTTATTTGTATTATCTTCAGTGGCTACTCAAGTGGAAATTCATCTTTGGTTTCACAGAAATACTTAATTACTTAATAAATACTTCAACTTTAAAAGACATACACACAAAAACGAATCGTTCATGGATAACACAAGAAAAAATACATAAGATAAACATAAAACATGAGTAAGTGGACCTGAAATAATAAACGTTTGGGGGGAAAGAACATGTGTTAATTATAAATCGTAAAGACAGCAGCAGTCACTAATATCTTTTTTTTTTCGGATGACAGAAGACGGAAAAATATTTAATATCTTCTTTTTTCTTTTTAATTCGTTCTTTCTCTTATTAATGCATGTTTTTCTAGGGACGTGTGTGGACAGCCTAAAGAAACTACCTCATGTGATCAAATATGAAACAATTACGCCTCAAAAACTATATAAACTATCTAAAACAAGTACAGAACATCAGGTAGGCCTACACTCCCTCACATTTATTATTTTTTTCTAATCTTTAATTTACTGTTGTCTTTGTCTGTATTCCAATATTTTCCATTATGTCCCCCTTGTTTCTCTGTATGTCATGTTTGCAGAAAAACCCTCCAATAGTCACATTCTCACTGGCAATAGATGGGCTGAACAGGACGCTCCACTTGGAAAGAAACGTGTAGGTTACCTGCCCTTAGAAATTGTGATAAAACTGGCCCCTATTTTCGTTTTAAAGCTTCCATCCCAAAGCGATTATATGTAATCGGCCACATTTGTTTCCATTGTAGACATCTTATTGGGAAAAACTTCTCTGTTGTGCATTATTCTGACCAAGGTGCTGAAGAAACAACCATACCAGATTATAAGGTAATAATGTCTAAATGATCCATCTATCTTATACACCTTATTATAGTTGCTGTTTGTGCGATGTATCGTCAGGCTTTTATTTACCCATAGTGTTTGTGACTGTTTCAAGCATACATCATAAAAGTAGACGGAAATGTTTATCCACAGGTTAATAAAATATGACCAAGGTAAAACCAAATAACAAATGTGGTAACTCATGCTAGATGTGTAACCATGCTTCGGGTGTGTGGGACAGGATATCCTGGGGGTCTAACGTCTAACACTTCATTAAGTTTCGTAAGTGTACACCCATCAGGTCTGCCTGCACACGGCCTATTGAGGCTCTTAAATGATCAGCCACTGTAGTCTCTGTGAGTAGCATCAATATAGGTGTTAACCGCACAAGGCTGTCAGTTATGATAGTTAAGTCACATTACAACAGCACCTATCACCTGTCTTTGCCCACACTAAGGCAGGTCAATCCATAAGCAGACTTTATTATCAAAATTGTAATAATTGTATTTGAATTTCTACACGATTGATTGAAGTATATATATTTGGCCTTGTCTCAGTGTCTCTTATTGAACCCTACCCCAGGACCACTGCTACTACCATGGGAGCATCGTGGAGGTGGAGGACTCCTCGGCCAGTATCGACCTCTGCTCAGGGATCAAGTGAGTGAAGCGGTCCCCAAAGTGTCTTATGTTCAGGGGAAATCCACATTTGATCAGAATCCATGGTTTACTGCATGAAGGGAGAGCCCAGACGACCTCTGATAGGACCATTAGGTCTGTGTTGGACCGTCCCTGAAGATCTGTAACCCAATCACCTGCTCACGTTGCCAAGGCGATGGCACTGAGACCAGGCACGTATGACTTATGACGAGGACTGCTGTAATAAACCAAAAAACTCTGATAAATCCCTCTCAATCATTGTGAACAGAGTTAGGGACAGGATAGGACCATAAGGAAAAATAAGATACTTTTATTTTTCATTAAATTGAATGAGAATCCTTTTGTACTTTTTACTATTTAGCAGTTCAGACAAACCTTAGTGAGTAACCAATAAAGTAATTAAGGGGCCGGTTGGAATAAGGAGTCTATCAAAGGGATGCCTACAGCTTGGTAGTAGACAGTGGAGATCGAACCTGGTGCCTTTCGCCTGAGACACCCCACCCAGACACTAAACAGACATCTCAGTCTGACCTCCCGTGTTCTCTCTCCGCCACCACAGGGGGTACGTGCGTATCGAGGACCAGTCGTACCTCATTGAACCCCTCGCCGAGGAAGGGGAGACAGACCAGCAGGAAGCCACCGGAGAAGGGGAGGGGCTTCACGCCGTGTACAACTCCAGACACCTGAGACGGAGGAGGAGCTCCTGTGGCCATGACAACGAGGAGACCGTCTTTGACCACGGGTCGATCCCCTCCGGACTGTTCCGTCTCAGTAAACCGGTACATTTAAAACGCTGGCCAATCGAAACAGGTTCATGCTAAGACTCGATGAAGACAGATATTGAGATGTATTGCAGGTTTTGTTTATTGTTTCAGTGTGTTTAAAGATGATGGAACTATCTTCCCTTATTTTCAGCCACATTACGATATTTATCACACTCTTACGAAACACTTACACAACAACTCCCCCTTGTTGTGTAACATTGTTATTTCAAAAGGCTTTTATGGGCAGCTTTTTTTTATTTATAGCTTGTGCAGTTCCTTAATCCAATTGTATTTTGACAGCTGAAATATTAAAATAGATGAAAGACGGAACATGAAAACTAAACATAAACAACCAAATATGTGCAACTTTCATTTCGTTATTTAGAAAAGCTCTCAGCAGATTAAGAAGTTCCAGATCGGCAAAACCAGAACAGTGGAATTGGTTCTTGTGGTGGACTATGCAGAGGTACGGTCGCTTTCCTAACGTATTCTCATATTACTGTGATTATAACTGGTTACCCTCAATATTCATTCACATTTTGTGCTGCATTTCTAGTACAAGAAGTACGGCAGCAGGCAGACTGTGGCAGCGAGGATGCTTGCGGTGGTGAACCACGTGGACAAGGTACCAGCTGGGGGAAGCAGGGCACTCCGGCCCCGACTGCATGAGGGCCTTTTACTGCTCACTGTTTAGTTGTTAACAGTTATTAATCCGAAGCATCTTACAGTAAATTCAGAAATGGGCTTATGGATTGACTTGAACTACAAGCAAACCAAAAAAAGGTTTTCGAAATTGTTCAAGGGAAGTTGAATGAAAATCGTTACTGTTTATGAGATGCTTTTATCCAAAGCAGCTAACAGTAGATTCAGATACTTGTCATTCAGGAGCAGCTAGGAGTTTTGGGGCATCTTGCTCAAGGATTCCTCCTTGTAGACTGCACCCCTCTTGAAATTAAACCCAGTTCCCTTTGGGCAGGAAGTCAAACATCCCATACCATCCTGCCATCAGTGGCCCATGCTTATGATCCAAACTTCTTAACATGGACAGGAGAGTCTTCAGTCCTGGCTCTGAAATGTTCTGCTATGGTCTTCAGCTGTATCGTAGCCTGGGTATTCGCGTGATGCTGGTGGGTCTGGAGATCTGGACCTACAGAGACCAGATAGAGGTCAGCCCCGATCCAAACATCACATTGGAACGCTTCATGAACTGGCGCCAGCAGACACTGTTACCGAGGATCAAGCACGACAACGCTCAGTTCATCACGTAAGACCCACCGTGTTCATCTGTGAATGTGACGTGGATAACATCCATCTGTACATGTTGAAACATCTCCCCTCTCTGATTGATCCAGGAAGGTGGATTTCATCGGCAACACCGTAGGCCTGGCGTTCACCGGGGAAATATGTACCAGCCGCTCTGTGGCCGTCAATGAGGTAGAGATCCGTTGTTTCAACACATAGAAGGAGAGAGCCAGGCTCCATCGGCTGACGTTCCCCACTGAATGGTACTCATCCGAGTGTCTGACTCAAACGGAACGTGCCGAACCCTTTGTTTGGTTTGGCTTTCTCCTCCAGGATCACAACGATAACGCCATCGGGGTGGCGACCACCCTTGCCCACGAGATGGGTCACAACCTGGGCTTGTCTCATGATGATTCAGGCTGCGTCTGCCGGTCCTCCCAGCCCCAGAGCGGCTGCATCATGGCCCCGTCACACGGGTAGGGAGATCAACTGCCTCCTCAGAGCCCTTAGCACCACACTGAGACGCCACAATAAAAGTTACTCCACCCTCAATTGCTTCTCCAGTTCGTCACGGGGGCAATAATACAAGACAATTTACAGTAATAACTATAGTTTGTCATTTAGAAACACTGAGTACTAGGTATTTAATAGCATGATTTGCATGCATGCACCATGCATGTATCTATCACCCTCAGAACCAAAATAAGGCAGATTTATACAAATTGTAATTTAGGTCAATTTTTTTATTTAGTTCCTTGAATGAAAAGTCCGGTAACAAAGGACTATGTGTGTGTTAGTGTGGGAGTCAGGCCTATGGTCTCTTCTTCCCGCAGGCATTTCTATCCAGAGGTGTTTAGCACATGCAGCCTGGACCAGCTTGCCCAGTTCCTGGAGCAAAAGGACCCTGCTTGTCTGCTGGATACCCCCTCTACTGACCGCATCTTGGGAGGCCCCGTGTGTGGAAATGCCTTCGTGGAGCCTGGAGAAGAATGTGATTGTGGCACTGTGACGGTATGTTCATGGGGCGCATACTACTACTTAGTCATTTACGATGTATTCATCTCAAAGCACCCTAGTCAGTGCACTACCCTTCTTTGTCACAGATACAACCACACACACACGCAGACACACACACACACGCACACGCACACGCGCACACACACACACACACACACACACACAGGATTCTCCATCTCTCCAATTCACTTATTTTTAGTCTCTCTTGAAATTGGTCTTTCAGGAGTGTAAGAATCCTTGCTGCAATGCCACCACGTGCAAACTCAACGCAGGGTCCAAATGTGCGGAGGGAGAGTGCTGCAGTAATTGCCAGGTAATGAACATGCATGTGCACTACCATATTATGTGGTGCACACTGTATACATTCTACATAGTACACTCACACGTCTCACTTATGAACATATCAAAGCCGGTTCTAGCCGGTTTCATCTGAACGTAAATACTCAGTATTACAGCAACGAGAAACGAGATAGACCGAGCTTGCCAGGCTATCTCGGTTCCCTTCCCACAGCCGGGGGCCATAACCTTGTTCTCTTCCCCCTCTCGGTGGCTGCAGCTGAAGCAGACGGGCACCAGGTGCAGAGGGCAGGCCACAGAGTGCGATTTGGCCGAGTTCTGCACTGGCTTCTCAGCCGCCTGCCCCAAGGATGCCTACACCCAAAACGGCCGCCCCTGTAACCGGGGCAGTGGCTACTGCTTCAACGGGCAGTGTCCCTCTCGGGAGCAACACTGCAAGAGACTTTGGGGCCCAGGTAGGATTTTGGACGGATCAGGCGTCTTTACGTCACGTCAATGTGTTTGGTACGGTAGACCGTCGACCGATTGCACATGACTTGGATGCCTGCGATCAAAGCACTTACTGATGATTTATCATTTATTTATTATTGTAGATGCTCAGGATGCATCGGCGCGTTGCTACAGCTTTGCTCACAAGTATGTACTCATTTAAAAAAAATTAAGATGCACGTCACTAGCACTCAATGGCCCATATTAATGGTACACTATATGGGGAGATAAAACTGTGGATTTCTCCTTGCAGGGATCAAAAGTGTGGGACGCTGCTGTGCTCAGGAGGCAGGAAATTCCCCATCACTTCCTCACGGACCTCTTACCCTGTTCCCAATGGAGATCCATGTAACGAGGCGAGCATGGATCCTAAGGACAACTTTCCACTCGATTTGGTGAAGATTCCTACTGGGACCAAATGTGGAAGCAACATGGTATGCAGCACAGTGCTCTTCCAGTACGCCCACTCAGAGAACAACGTTGAATCCTATCGTTGCATAACAACACCAAGTTGGACCAGCAGGGTTGTGTGGGTCAAGTGTGTGTAACCAGGTCTTGCGTTTGTGTCTCAGGTCTGCTACAAACAGAGCTGTCAAAACAAGAAGGACTTAGTGAGTGTTTACGGAATGGAAGTCTGCTCGGATAAGTGCAACAACCGCGGGGTATGGAAAGCTTTTCACTCCATGTTAACGGTAATCGTCTCGCTGTAGCAAGGTCCCACACAGTAGGAGTGACCGGCGTGTGTGCACTCTTCCACAGGTGTGTAACCACGAGAGGCAGTGCCACTGTGACCCCGGTTGGGCCGCGCCCTACTGTGATGTGAAGCTCACAGAAGGGTCTACAGGTACCGCATGTACTGACTGCTATGTACTAACTGTGCCTACTCGCCTCTGCTTTAATGAGCACAGACATTAATAAGCAGATAGGAGTTAGGCATCTTGCTCATGGATGGCTAAAGTTAGACTTGGGTTTGACCCTTGAACCAAAATGTATGTAACCATATAAATATGTTATGTTATACAGAACCACTCTTTAGTCTTTGGTACTGTACTCTACTGAAGACCTTATGCACATAAGTAATGTACTGTGACAAATTACACGACTGTACAGTATCTTATGCTTTGTTTTGTTTAGGTCTTGTTTATGACCTCAGGGAAATGTTTGTGGTTGCCTGTTTTTTGTCTGCACATTCCCGACTATCAATAGCTGCATAGTTCTGTGTGTGTCACACGCTGCTTTGTATCTCGAGATATGTATTTAACGATTTTCATTGCTCATTGCACCCTTTAAAACCCTTTTGTGTGTGTTCATGCAGGGATGAAACCTTCTATCGTTATTGGTTTGTCGGTGGCCACAGTGCTGGTTCTTCTGTTCGTCGGGATCTTCGGAGTATTGCTGTGGAGCAAAAAGAGGAGAGGCTCCCAAAAGAGGTGATCAAATATCCCCTTGCTACGCTCCGTTCCAACACTGTCTTCTTTTCCAACATTTGCAAATGCTACAGATTATACACTGGCTTGCAAGTGTCACCCATCTCTGATTCGGGGTATCGTATGTGTGTGTTTCCACACAGACCTCGCCACACCTCCACTGGAGAGGTCAACCCCGTGTTTCAGTCGGGACAGGGAAGCCCTCGTCCCCAGCCCCCGTTGATCGGCAAGCCCAAGTTTGTGACGTCTACGGCTTCTCAAGTCCCTCGACCGGCAACTCAGCCTCTCAGGGGGGGGATAGTACCCAGTAGAGCCGCCCCAGAGGTGAGAACCACCACCAGTTAGTTTGCAAGATCAGGTTAGGAAAAGGTGATCTAGTGATTAGAAAGAGGATTCCTCATGAGAGTATCAGCTCTGCTGAAGTGTCCCTGAGCAGGCAGTAGAGGCTTCAAGGCAATGAACCACGGTCCACTAAGTGTAGGGCTCCAGTGTGAGTCCCTGTGGCTCATTCCTCTGAGCAGGCAGAATCAAGCAAATGAATCATCTTGCCGTTCCATTTTAAATCAATGACACCTCTTCTTGTAAAAATGTTGTCCCATCGTCTTTAGAACAGTTCAGTTAGAAATTGCAAATGTGGTATTAAATGAACGGGACAAATATCATTGACATCAACTCTGTCTCCACCCAGCCACCCAAGAAAATGGCCTTTGAGGCTCAACCTCCTGGGATCCAACAGGTAGCCCGCTGCCCTCACTTTGTCTTCATGTGTTCTGGTTCTTGTCTGTTGAAGTTTACTGACATTTCTTCCTTTCGTTTAGATGGTAAAGCTTTCAACAAGGGTCCCAAGCCAGGATATTGATTTAAAGGTGAAAATACATTTTGAAAATATCAATAGCAAAGGTTCTGCTATTTGTATCTACATTTTTTGTTTGTTGATAATTCACCAATTCCAAAGCATTTTATCTTCCTAAATGTGTTGATTCATGTATTAATGAGTATTCATTCACTTGTTCCATAGAACAAACCTCCCCCACCAGCCAGACCGCTACCACCACTTCAAAGCAAAACGGTACGGTTATTCCCCAAACACACAGACACACGTACACACAGACACACGTACACACAGTCACACGGACACACACACTCACAATCTTGTATATTTAGGTGATACTTTCTCTTCCTTTGTAGGTCACAAAACCAAAGCCCCCAGTACCTCCCACTAAGCCCTCTGGTTCCCCATCCCCATGGACACATAATCAACTGGTATGTATTGAAAGTGGCATATTTGAAACGGTTCCTTGGTAAATCTGAATTGAAAACACAAAACCTGCATAATTTATTTTTTACCACATTTAGATTTTTTTTGAGGTTTTTATTTATGGCCTTGTGAAACACTTCCTTTTCATTCCCACTTTCAACAATAAAGAAATTCCTTGTGTGAGTTAGTCAGCAAGTAGCTCTGGTTACAAATACAATTAAAATGGTGCGTGTGTGTGTGTGTCTCTGTCTGTGTGTGTGTGTGTGTGTGTGTGTGTGTGTGTGTGTGTGTGTGTGTGTGTGTGTGTGTGTGTGTGTGTGTGTGTGTGTGTGTGTGTGTGTGTGTGTGTGTGTGTGTGTGTGTGTGTGCGTGTGTATACCTTCTTCTTCACAGCCTGCCGCCAGAGCTGCCCTGAAGCCTCCCACCCATCTGAGATGAATGTCAGAGGGGTTGCGTTCCTCCGTCATGAGGAGTCCTGTCGTAGTGCTTCTTATGTTTGACTCATCCTGCGTCTTGGGTCTTGCTCATTCCTTCTCCGGATCACATCGCACCCGGTTTATGGGAACAGCTCAGCGGGAAAGATCCTAACCTCGGCACATTGTGGCTATGGTGATTTTCAAATTCCTAAGGTGTTTGTGTATGTTTTCTTTCAAAGGCGATGTTCAGAAGGAATACAGAATCTTTAATGTGACATCTGGTTAAACCGGACATGAGCACGGGGGAGGAATGAGATTTAATCAGCTGGATTGGTTACTTCTAAATAGGTCAGGGTACAACTGTGTTATGATTGGTTGACACAGGACTTTTGAGAAGAACATTTCAGACCTTAAAAACTGGATCTTGCTAAATAGATGATTGGGGTTAAACAGGCAACCTTTATTTAAGGCTATTTTTAAGGCTGTTAATCATTTATCTGTCTTGCTTTTTCTACGACTGCATTGCGAGTACTATAGGATTCCTGTAACATACCAGAGTTATGTTCTTTTTTCTATGAATGTCTTTTTCTATTTTACCCTTTTTGATACATTTTTTTAAGTTGAGGATGCCATGCACTATGACCAGAAGGTTTTGCTGGAAGTATTGTACATTTATTTTGATGAAATTTGTGTTTTACTTTTTATATGACATTGGATGCAATAAGTTTCCAACATTAAGTTGAAAATGTATGGTGATGCTATAAAGCCTAATATAATATGTATGTATTATTTATGTTTAAAATGCAACTGTGGAAACTGTTGACTGGGAAAGGGAATAAAATTGAAAAATGTGAACTTTGAACTCGCTCTGACTTCATTATCTAACTCGATTATGGCCGCTGAATCATTTCCCATGTCCTGTCGTCGTGCCTCGGTTGCGTAGCAACGGATATCAACAGCCCAGCGGAGGAGGTAGCAGCGGGCTAACCGGCGCACTTATAGTCGAAGCGTCTGAAACGCACCAAATGTCGTGATTTCATTATGGATCACGAGTTAAGTGAAGAGCAATTGCAGGATTTGTACGCATGGATAGACCAAATACCTCTGTCAAGACCCAAAAAGCACATTACACGCGACTTCAGCGATGGAGGTAGCCTTTGACTTTACTTTGAATGAAGGGGAGGGGTTCGACGCAGATGCTGCCCCGGCAATAAAATGTCTCTGTTAACTAAAATACTGTAGTTTGGATGCGATTGCAGACTTTTGAACACTTCACTAAAGTCGTTTGTTTTCAATGAACACTCTTTAGTGATGGCTGCCGAGGTTGTAAAGCATTTCTTCCCGAAGATTGTTGAGCTGCACAACTACAGCCCTGCAAACTCCACCCAGCAGAAGATGAGCAACTGGAGCATTCTCAACAGGCAAGAGATGATGGGTGACATGACCACATGAGTTTTGTCTTACTGGGTCTTTCTGGTGCTGGTGACCATAGCCATATCTTTGGAGTATAGGCGTCTTATTCATGGGGGACTTCAATCATAATTGAGGTCATAAACTCTGGCCTCAGAGGCGGCCGATATGTTTTTTGTTTAAGTGATCTATCCATATCTCTATCCATAATCCATGATCTGTATGTATCAACCCCACTCCAAAAATAAATAAAATCAATTATTATAAAAATAATTATAAGTCGTATTATTATTATTATTATTATTATTATTATTATTATTATTATTATTATGCGTTATTTCTCTAAAAAGCATAAAGACAGAAATAAACAATAGCGTTGGCTGGCCGGAGGAAGCAAAGACAGACAGAGCAGATATTTCTTCATACTGAGTAGTCCAATGGGTTTTGGTGAGAGATTTAAAAGCAATGTCCAAGATGGTGTCACATCAACTCAAAGTTAGCATTGCAGGGCAGCCTGAGAAACGTTGAATGGAGCCAAGAGGAAATGTCATCAGCAACACTGGGAGACTTGGATTGTATTCTCTGCATGTTGCTGTTGTATAAGTGATGGTGTTAAAGGTCCTCGCAGTGATCCGTGAGAACCCATTTATTACGCTCCCACTCGCTCCGTCCCTTGCCACTAACACGGCCCACAGCCAACCTGAGATTTATAGTGAGTCTGTGTTGTGAACTGTTGTTCCGATCCACCCAGAACCCTCCTTTATGGTTCTGGGTGGGGCGAACTGAATGCAACAATCCCCATTCAGTTCCCACACCTAGCCAGCGTTTAGACCCAAGATGGCCTCTAGATGAATAAGGCCGAAACCTCAAGTAGTATCCCATCCTAGCCATGTGTTTCCCATTCCAAACAGACACAAAGACTCTGATCAACCCACATTCCCCCCCTCCTTCTGTGTGTCTAGGAAGGTGTTTTCCAAGCTCGACTTTGATGTCGGCGAGGAGAGGATCAAGAAGATAGCGCTAAGAACTGCAGGAGTGATAGAGCCAGTTCTGTTCTCCCTCAGAGAGAAGATAGACCTCAAACTGGAGCAAGTCACGGAAAGCACCTTGGTGTGTGTGTGTGTGTGTGTCTGCGGGGGTGTGTGCGTGTGAGGGTTTGTGTGTGTGTTGGTTTGTTGGTGTGTGTGGGAGGTGCATTACCTTCCTCCACAGATGATAACCATCCTTCGATCTGATTGTCAGGAACTGGAGTACTACAACATCAACAACATCAAGAACCAAGAGACACTCCCAGCAGGTAGCATATTTTCCTTTTACCTTCAATCCAAGTCTGCAGTCTGCATCGACCATACTGACCTAATTCTTATCCCCAACGGTTTGTACACACGTCTGTGATCATTGCCGCTACATTCAGTGGGTGAGGTAACAGAGTGTTGTGGAATCACTGTGTTCTGCGGTGGTGGAACAGTAGGGTGTAACTGACCTCCTGCAATCAAACCAGTGTGGGAAATGTATAATATAAGGACCACTGTGAGGAAAACCTAATGACCCTGATATAAGCATATATTCTGCAGCCTCTAACAACACATGGTGGATGGTTTACTGCTTGTCAGCCTGACCTGAAGTTATCAGTTAAACAGGCAGTCCCAGGGATTACTCTGGCCACACACACACACGGCTGGCATGCACATATGCACAGACACACACACACACACACACACACACACACACACACGGCTGGCATGCATATACGCCCCCACACACACGCACACACACACATAGAAGCATTACACGCACACACACACACACACACACACACACACACACCCACTGACACAGGAAGGGGGGGCCAGTGACCCGTCTCCCTTATGTTTCCCCGCACCTCGTCTGTCCACCGGGGCCCTCCCTGCCCTCACCCCCGGCCCACACCAACCCCTGTCCACTCCCTTCCGTAGCAGCGATGACTTGCTCTTTCTCAGACACAGAGCCCTGGTGCTCTTATCGTGGTTCGTCACCAGCCCCCCTGACCAGGCCAGACACATCAAGCTCCTCTGTCGCTGCTTCCTCTTCTGCTCTCCCGTGCCGCTCTGTTCTTCCTCTGCCCTCCCCGGATCATGACCGGATGCATCGGCTCTTACTCACCCCCCCCACCCCGACCTGGCCTGGTTGTTGGGTTCGGGTTCTTCTATTGGTCTTGTCAAAGGAGAGTGCTCCTCTGGTGCCCCCGTAGTGTGTGGGTGGGTGCAGCCGTCCTGGTGTGCACCGATTGGTCATTCCACGTTCCAACTGCTGTGAGACGGGCCGGTTCCCCGACTCAGCGACAGGGCCTTCTTCTGATGCTTTGTCTGCTGTGCTCGTCAGAGACACATGTACTGGAGGCCCTCATTCAGGCTCAGATGAAAGCCGTGGAGGGCAGCAAAAGAATCCAAAGGTTCCCGGTGAATGGCAGGTATTTACTGAACAGAATCCCATTACGCCAGAAGAGAACAACTGGCTCCCCTAACGTCAATGTTTGTGGCTATTTTTTGTTGCTCAACAGCAAACCCAAGGGCTTGGAGCGCGACGTCACAGAGATGGACCCTGCGCTCCGGTTAATGCTGCAGGAGAAGGAGAGGGCTGTGATGACGCTGGAGGAGACTGTGGAGGTATACTCAAAAGGCATGGCACACACACACACACACACACACACACACACACACACACACACACACACACACACACACACACTCACACACACACACACACACCGGCCAGATTCCCTCATCAGTTGCAGATGTAATATTCAAAGTGACATACAAGCTCTACTCTTCCACTGGTTGAATCCAAGGATGTAAACTCTCTCCACTTCTTTGTATTCTGTACACAAATAGCTGTCTGGGAAAGTTACGACCAGACCCATTTTAAAGATTGTAGATTACTCGCTCAGAGTTGACCTGCAGAAGGGGGCGAAACAAGGTCAGCGGCGTGGTGTCTTGGTGTAGAGAGTCTTTTCTTGAACTGAACGTGTCAAATACCAAGGAAAGGACTTTGTGTATGATAATAGGTTCCTCTTTCAGAATAGTGCTGAGGCCATTTCCAATGAGGTTCATCGATGTCTGTATTTCTCTAGAAAAGAGAATTGTTTTTCATGTCTGCACTAGAGATGGGCGATATGGCCTAAAATCCATATTGCGATATACATTGCAGCCTCTTGCGATAACGATATATATATCACGATATAAAATCATAAAATAACCGTTTCAGAACAGGTTACATAGACCCTAAGGAAAGCCAAACTGCTAAATGTATTTAAAAGAAAAGAGAAATATAGTATGTCATTTCGAGAACATTTATTGCGAAACACTGTAATCATACAACATAATGTTGCAGATAAATAAAATTAGTATTGGGTTTCTTTAGTTTAAGTCCTTGGTTATTAAATGCCACCCAAGATGCAGAGAACAGGAAAAACGGGTGTCTTTTTAGATAAGGAACAGACACTGTACTGACAATTAGGGATGGGCATGATTAATTGATGATCGATCATTGATTGTTAAGATTTTTGTCGATTACGTGATATTTTTTATCGGTCAAAAGGAGGTTGACCCAGCCGGAGAGGTGGTCTCGGAGACGTTGCTCAACATGGAGCAAAGAGGAGACGGAACGTCTATTGGATATTTGGGTCCGATATCCAGGAGACATTCCGTCTCCTCTTTGCTCCATGTTGAGCCACCACCCGACGGTCCGACAAAAGCAAGTAAAAAGTATGCTGGAAAACATAACTTAAAAATGCCGATGCATTTAACACATTCCGAGTCAGGATGAGGGAGAAGGAGTTGGACCAGTCCGCAGATCAATGTATATCACGCTGGATATCCATGATTGTTTACTTTAACCGGTGCTTCCCCCCCCCCCCCCCCCCCCCCGTTTTCTTTAACGCTTTACCCCGCCCCAGACCTTTTTGTCCAATGATTTAACGTTCTTTGCACACATGTAGGTTTGTTGACGAATTCTGGCACTGTTGCGAAAATTGCAATGTGAAAAGTAACCGCACCAAACCAAAAATTAAACATTGTATTTTGCGTCATCAACATACATTATCGCGATAGAGCGATAGAATTAAAATCTCTATCGTAGGCCATTTTCTATCGTTTATATCGTATATCGTTTATATCGCGCATTACTAGTCTGCACCAGAGAACTTAATCGTCTTGTTTGACAGTATCTGACCAATATGATTGGCTTAGTTGGTATTTGAGTGGTCAGCAAAGCTTTTGGAGTGAACCAAGCTCAGCTCTTTGACATTTGCGGTCGATGAGGTCGTACAGATGGGCCATGCCATGCTGGAGTGTACTAACCACCCCCTGAAGCTCCTACCTTCAGCTAGAAGATACTGGGTTCCAACTGCATCTTCTATCGCCAAGCAGACGATGAAGTTTTAACACAAGTGAAAAAAAATATGCATAGGCTATTCTGTTTGCACTTCATTTGAAGGCTGAATATGCACAACTGATTACACTCAGTATATTTTTGCTCTCTGCAATTTGCTTACTTTCATGTTGTATTCATGATGGATTTGAAGGTTTTTGTAATACCTGGCTGCAACCAAATTTCCTCCAGTGGGATAATAGCATTTTACCTGACTGGACCTAACATGACGAGCAAACGCACATTAGAACATACAGCCTATACTAAAAATATACTACTGCTGACCGTTGGAATCTGAAAATAGACTTTGTTCTAATTTTGTGGCTGTCTGTGCCTTTTGATACTTCAACGTTTAAAAGAGACAAAATGCTTGGGTTTGTGTGTGTGTAACAAACCCAAGCATTTTGATGACCATTGCGTTGGCAATGGTCATCTGACTATTGCCTTGGCAATGGTCAAGAAGTGAGACGTGGTGAAACAGATTGATGTACAAAACGATTCTGCAATGCAAGTTGCACTCAGTTGTGAGATCATTTCAGCCTTCCGGTAAATTATATATATGTCCCTTGTAGTGTATGTGTGAGTGTGTGTGTGTGTGTGTGTATGTGTGTTTGGTGCGGGTTGGTGTGATGTGTGTGTGTGTGTGTGTGTGCGTCACTGTTCATGTGCATATCTTTGTGTGTGTGTGTGCGTGCGTGCGTGCGTGTGTGTGTGTGTGGTTGATGCGGTGTGGGGTGGGGTGTGGAGTGCGTCAGTGTGTGTGTGTGTGTGTGTATGTTTGTGTATGTGTGTGTGTGTGTCCGTGTGTGCAAAATGTGGATGTCCAACATGTGTCATTAGCTGTGGTCTGTGACTCACGGAGTGTTGAGCGGACGTGACTCTTACCTCCTCAGAGGTTGAAACGTCCGTCTGTGGAAACCGGGGAAGCTTTCAGCTGGAGGTGTCATCAGCACTATTAGAACATCTCACAAATCGCTGAGACTATTTCCACTATTTTCCTTTTTGTGTGGCTGTGTGTGTGTGTGTGTGTGTGTGTGTGTGTCTGTGCCTATGAATGTGTGTGTGTCTTTACCTGTGTGTGTGCCTGTGTGTGTCTGCCTGTGTGTGTGTGTGTATGTCTGTCTGGTCCTATGAATGTGTGTGTGTCTTTACCTGTGTGTGTCTGCCTGCCTGCCTGTGTGTGTGTGTGTGTGTGTGTGTGTGTGTGTGTGTGTGTGTGTGTGTGTGTGTGTGTGTGTGTGTGTGTGTGTGTGTGTGTGTGTGTGTGTATGTCTGTCTGGTCCTATGAATGTGTGTGTGTCTTTACCTGTGTGTGTGCCTGTGGGTGTCTGCCTGCCTGCCTGTGTGTGTGTGTGTGTGTGTGTGTGTGTGTGTGTGTGTGTGTGTGTGTGTGTGTGTGTGTGTGTGTGTGTGTGTGTGCCTCTGTATGTTGCCCTGTGTGTGTTCGGCGTGTTTGCGTGTGAGCGTGTATGTGTGTGTCCCTGTGTGTGTCCCTGTGTGTGTGTGTGTGTGTGTGCCTGTGTGCCTCTGTATGTTGCCCTGTGTGTGTTCGGCGTGTTTGCGTGTGAGCGTGTATGTGTGTGTCCCTGTGTGTGTGTGTGTGAGCGTGTATGTGTGTGTCCCTGTGTGTGTGTGTGTGTGTGTGTGTGTGTGTGTGTGTGTGTGTGTGTGTGTGTGTGCGCTAGATCCTGCAGATGAAGGTGAACAGGTTGGAGCACCTTGTGCACCTGAAGGACATGCGCATCGAGGCCCTGACCCGGCATCTGGACTCGTACAAAGCCCAGGCCGGGCCCGGCAGACCCTGAGGAACCTCCGCTTCCACTCACACCACACCAGCGACGTCTGCAAAAGGACGAGGACACCCGTAGCATTGCTATTATGGCTAACACGTGTGACTCCTGCATAGCGATCAGTCGTGCATATGTTATCTAAAAGAAGAGTTATCAACGATTATGCCGCATTATTGTCATGCTTCCTAACTGAAGCAGGCCTACTTGTTGCTATAAGTGGATGTGTTTGACGTTCAGCCAATTACAGGAGTGTAGCGTACGATTAGTACAGTTTTCAATATGTTGGTGAATAACAAGTTCAGCTAAAAACGCAAAAGAAAGAGTGAAACACAACCTTTTCATGAAATACCTAATTTCTGGATTTATTTCAATTAAACGGGTGTAAAAGTGAAAAAGAAACAAAGGGGTAACAGGTACCACACTGAAACTTATTTGCGTTCTTAAACCTGAATATAATACCGTACATTTACCATATTCTTATCAAAGGCATACCAGTAAACTTTGGGTACTGTGAAATCATTTTGTAATAAGTGGCTTTTTAAGCATTGAGAAACGTTCTTAAATGAATAAATGTGTTACCATACTTGGACCTAAAATGTCAGATTCCGCGATATGACGTCTTTAGACATAATGCGGAAGATGTCGCTTATGTGGAATTATACAAAAAGGAAGTGTTACACAAAGTACCGCTTCTATTCCCTTAAACCTCTTACTTCTTAAAAAGTTATACGTAAATTGAGTATTAATTATCAAAAGAAAAAACTATGTTGCTTATAATACATGAGTGGATTGAACAAACTATTATTCACAAAGGGTGAATGTGAGAATTGTGACTTGTGAGATGAGAGGCAGCCATGTCAAGTTCAGACAAGCACGTTAACCAATGAGAAGACAGGTCAGGGCCTGAGTAATGGTCGATGGGAGGATGCCTGTATGTATGATTTACAAGGTCACATTAAAACAAAAAGTGTCTACTCGCTAAAACGGCAATCAACGCACGCACACGGATTGACTGCTTCCTTCCTTTGTGAACAGCTGACGGGCCAAGTGAGAGGATATTGGACCGAGGAGTCTGTCTCCTGGAGAATCGGTACACACACCAAAAATACACAAACAGAGCTTTGTCTGCAGGGTTAAGATTCCAGCTATTTGGGTCAGCATAACAAACAAGAGGTTGTGTGAAAGCTTAAGTGTATATGCATTTTATTTGTACTGAATCATTGCCATGAATTCAGATCATCTAGCGCCATATCTGAGACTCATAAAACGCTAAAGCATGAACATTGTAGCCCAAGTCAAGCCAGGTCTTCCAACTTGCTTTGTTATAGGACCACTCACATTTGTAACATATACCTGTATATGTCATGCATATAACAACAATCCAGACCAACTGGGGATTCATTTATTACTTAGAATTTGTTGAGCAATGGCTCAGCAGCAAGCTGAAGCCAAATAGAACAGTGACGAGGTGTTTATAGTCTTCTCTTCATCTGGTATGATCGAACAGGCACACACATTGCCTGAATTGAATATAAGGTCTGAATCCCCCCACCCCCCGAAAAATCCAGCTTTGTTTTAAAAATTGGCAAATTGGGACCATTATAGTCTCTATTTGAATTTGGAAAACGGTTGGTCAAGCCTTTCTTACTACACGCGTATTATTTGTTAACTGATTAATTACAACTTTGTTTTCTCAGCCCTACATCGACAAAAATGTGGAGGCCCAGAAGTGTAAGGGCCCCCCCCTTCTGGCAGCTATAGGTATGGTCAGCGTTCAGAAGGAAGACAAAAATCGTGTCAAAAGTGGTATCAAAATGGGTTTTATTTTACATTTGACAACATTGTCCAACTGCATGAAAACATTTTGCATATAAACCTTTAAAAACAAGGAGACAATGTTTCCATTTAGCAAATTGTACAAAAGAATCATTCACAAAAAAAACGTATTAAGTAAATCATGAACTCATTTGCATTGTAATATTAACCAAATCACCAAAGGACAATCTTAACGACAAATGTCAACAAATCCCTAAATCTTTCACACACATACACACACTAGTCTGTTATTTTTTTTCCTTGTTCGATTTATTGTATGGCAATGTCTCCAATGTTCAGGCTCGTCAGTAGTCTCTTTCACACCGCCGCGCGGCAACTCGCCGCCTCCATTCATTTCAACGAGGGAAGGGCGGCAGAGGGGAGGCGGTTACAAGAGCGGCTGAAAACCAGGAAGCGGTTGCCGCCCACGTGAACGCGCGCAGATTTCGCCTTACCGCTCAGCTTTCCCCGTGTTGAAACTTTCGGCCTGGCCCTTCACACCGCCGCGCTGAACCCTCCGGCAGGCGGTTGCCGCGCGGCAGTGTGCAAGCACCTTTACTAGGCCACCACTTGAGTCAATATTCCACTAGTTTGTGCAAATCAGGCGACTCCTTGTGAAGTGGTTCCCCATTATTGTCGCTCTCTCCAGGTGGACTGGATATGTTAAGGCTTGAAATCTAAATGTTTTGAGGCTATTTATGTCCAACATGAAAGGCAAAGCGCTGCACATTTTGGAGAATAATGACACTAGTAGGCAGAATGTAAACCACCAAGGGCGTAGGAACCGGGGGGGACGGAGGGGACGTGTCCCCTCCAATATTGGAGACAGGCGCATTTGTCCCACCTAAAAATTATACCAGGGGGAGAAAAATATTTTATTTTATTTTGAAAGCGCAACACAGCGTCTTGTCACCGCTTCTTATTCTACAAAACCGGATGATTGAGCGTGCAATTAAAGAATTGATTTGATATTTATCAGTTCATTACTGCCATTCAAAATGTGTTTTCCTTTACATTTACAAATGTATCTTTTTAGTAGAGTAAAATATACTTGTGAATTTTTTCAGTGTAGTTAATTTATGACATATTTCTGTTCAAGCCATTAACGGATCTGTCAGGTTTCCGATGTGTCCCCCCCAATGTTAAACTCATTCCTACGCCCCAGTAAACCACCTCCAAATTGCTAAACGTTTTGCCACGTAGCCAATATAATATCCTACTTTGGCAAGTAAACCACATTTTAACATCTTGCATAAATTAAAGTACAAGCTTTTGGATAATTAGTAGCCATGTAAAGTAAATTGCAATGGAAATCCTGACTGCACTTCTGCTATGAAAATCATGGATTGATTTTTCAGCGCAGCCCGCTTCCGCGAGGCACGGCAGTCGTTTGAGAATCATAATATCGTCCGGGGGCGCACACAGCTTTTGGCCGTGATAATATATATGATCAGATATAATAGATATCTATGTATAATATGATATTGTAAGTGACGTAGCATAAATAAGTTTTCTTTAATTATGCACACTTAATAATCAACACTTCAATTTCATGTAATTAATAAATAGATAATAATTCATGTTGGGTCAAAAGGTTAAAATGTTAATATAATGTAATTGAACCGATGTGTTAATGTGCTGCAAGCGAACGGAACTAATGTTTTGTTCCTAGTTTCCCTACGTCATTAGTGTTGGTGTAATTGATGTAAAAAGGCATGACCGAGCATGTATGAATGGCGCTCGTTAAGTGCAGCGATAGCATAAGTTCGCCTCTGAAGTTAAAGCAGACGGCCAAGATATAAGGACAGTAAAGAACTTAAATCTCTTTTCACAACAAGCGGCCAGCGAGGTATTTTATTTCACCATTTTAATGCACTTTTATTTCCTGTATTTACATGTCATTTTTACGTGCCAATTAGTGTCATATTTCTGTGTTTTATTTCGTGCTTATGTAAATACTGCTAATTTGCTGATGTGGCATTTTTGTATTATGTTTCTTTGTAATAGTTTTCCCGGCGTAAAGGCTTAAAGACGTAAAGACGTAAAGGAATAAAGCAACGTGCCATTAAAGAACGCCCGTTTCGAAGAAGCCAACCTGTGTCTGTGTGTTGTGACGAGAGCTACAGATATTATTTAGATATAGAGGTCCAGGACTCCCGCCGGAGCACCCGGAGTGTTCTAGAATATTTACAGAACACGGCCAAAAGCTGTGTGCGCCTCGCCATTGCGATACATCCACTGTAAACACTGCTGAGCTGCTCGTCCGCTGGTCCACGAAATCTTAGCTATGCTGATTGGAGGGGAGTGGGGAATAGATGGTGGGCCAAGGGGAGATTACGTGTATTCAGACGATCCCCACCGAGGGAGGACGTAATTTTCTGTGTACAACATCTTCATTTTTCAACAAATTAAACAAAAATTGTTGGCACTCTTACCTCTTGCACATTTTTTGTTTATCGGTAACTTTGTCTGAGTTACTGGTTCCGGCAAACTGAGCGGGCAGCTATGCTCGGGGTCCGACATGTATGATGTTATTGTCCAATGACAAGCCTCGAAATTTCCCGGGGGTTTAAGTTTTTTCTTTGTTTGCTGGCGGTTACCAGGGATATTTTGTTTAACTGCTGTCAGTACCGGCATCGGAGTACAGTTCTTTCCACCTGTCAATCCGACAAAAATGACTTCGCAATTAGCCACACTACATTTCTCTTGTTGAAACTACGTTAGCTAGCAAACAATGGAGTGCTGTATGCATGTTTCGGAAAAAGATGGTCCTGTAACCCCGTTTACAGACACAGGATGGAGGAAATTTATTGCTGCCTTGTTTCTCTGGAAAGACCTTGGTACCAGAGAGAGTACTGTGGCAGAAGAGGCAGTGCTGAGATTTAATCTTAGAACCCAGGTTTGTCGTCATACTATATAGTACTTATATGGCTGGCTTTGGCTTGCCAAGAGACTGAAAATGGAAATTAACTTTGACTATATATCTTTTTATTTATTATGTGTGCTTTCATTATCTGTCCTTTCAAATAAGTTAACTGAACCTCAAACTTCAGGAACCTGCTGCTGCTAACTGTGGCTACCACAGAGACTGCTACAGCCACTTCACCAACATCACAAACATAAAACGAGCCCAGAGAAGATTTGAAAAGGCGCCTTTATTTTACAAGGAGGCAGAAAAAGAGGGTAGGTGTCCAATAAGAAAAGAATAGTCATGTCAATGTGAATCTTGAACTTCAGCTGTGAATCTGTGAATAAAAACAATATGAAAACACAATTACATTATGCAAATTACATTTGAGAACCAGCAAAATTGATGGTCACCTGTACTTTCACACAGTCAAAGGCAGAAATCCACATATTATTGACATCAATAGGCTTCATGCCCACCTCGGGGAAGACAAATGTGATGCGCTTGTGGGTCTGCATGCATTCTCTGGATGTGACACTGAGCGCTATATATGGGGTGGGGAAAACCAAAGCATATAAAAAGCTCATTTCCCAGAGACAATACATCACCCTGTTTAGAGAACTAGGAACAAGTTTCTCTCCATCCCCAGAGTTCTGCAAGGCAGTGGAGGCTTTCACATGTGACCTGTATGATCAGGAGTGTATGGATGTTAACAAGGCAAGAGTTAAGCTGTTCAAGTCAGGAAAGTGCTCTGAGAGAGACTTACCTCCAAACAAAGACTGCTTGGACAAGCACATCCAGCGTGCTAACTATCAGGCTGCAGTCCACAGAAGGAGCCTTGACTGTAGGCCTGATATTCCTGCCCCTGAATGTCATGGCTGGAAGATGGCAGGAGAATTCTTAGAAGTGGACTGGATGACCCTTCCCCCAGCTCCAGAGGCAATCCTTGAACTGGTGCACTGCTCTTGTAAAAAAACAAACTGTGTTAAGGGCAGGTGCACTTGCAAAATGCATGAGCTGCCATGTACAAACCTGTGCCAATGCACAAACTGTGGCAATAGGTCATTTGAAGATGACTAGTGGTTCCAGGGCCAGCATGAGAGGCTAACACCCTTCATCAACCAGTGCCGTGTTCAAGAACACATGGTGAAAACAAGAGTACTGTTCATGTTAATGTTATTTGTTTCTGTAAATATGTTACCAAGCATTCTGATTTATTAACAGTTAGATATTAGAATAAAAGTTAACTCACCAACAGTGTATGGTTTGAGCACCATTTCTCATTGTCTGCCATGGGAGTATCACCTAGTGGAAATATTGTTACTCCATTAGTTGAATTCATCTTTCACATAATTGATATGGCACGAAGCTGGTTTAAATACAATTTAAACTTAGACAGAAAGGTCCATTTTTATCTAATGAATCAATACATTATTAGCCTAACTATTAAAACATGCCATTATGCTCAACAACATTTCAGGGGGGTTTACTTCACTGTTTGAAATTTGCTGACTGGGGTATACCACAGAGAACCATGTCTTTAGATCATTTAAATTCCTTCTGTTATCCCTCTCTCTGGGTATAACGGCAACACCAATATAATAACCAGTAACGTTACTTATACTCACACACTTATACTGAGTGCGTGGCTTAACAAGCTCTTAATGACGCTGGCCAGCTGCCAAATTGCCACAGCTTAACCTCCAACAATTTGGGTTATTCACATCGTGTGACATGAATAATGTTAATATAAACTCGATGAGAATAGTCAGTGATATTGAAATATAGATTCAGGTCTCCTACGCTTCACGCGTGAAGCTCACGCCGCCTCGCAAAGGTTATACAAATAACTAGCACATAGCTAGCATTTTCCAACAACATTAATACTTACCCACACACGTGTAAGCTTCTTATTTAGCTTATAATATTTCGTGATGTGTCCACCAGGTAAATGTTTAGATCAACAGCTGTTCCTAGCATCTCCGTCTGATTGGTTTAATAACATCACGTGATTTGTAGCGCTGCGTGCCATTGGTTCCACTGACATAGTAGGCTGCCGCGTTTGCCTGAAAATTTAACGAACTTTAAACTATGATTATGAAAAAATGTGCAAGAATTACGAGTGCCAACAAGGAAAATCTGATTGAGAAAAAAATAAACTTTAAAACTTCAAAGATCCAGGTTCTCCCTCCATGGGGATCATTATTTTCAAAAACTAAAGCTGATGCGGCGTCTCGGCCCACCGTCTAGAAGTGGGAGGTAATATTCAACTGTGCCCGCTTGCTACTAGACGGTGGGCCGAGACGCCGCATCAGCTTTAGTTTTTGAAAATAATGATCCCCATGGAGGGAGAACCTGGATCTTTGAAGTTTTAAAGTTTATTTTTTTCTCAATCAGATTTTCCTTGTTGGCACTCGTAATTCTTGCACATTTTTTCATAATCATAGTTTAAAGTTCGTTAAATTTTCAGGCAAACGCGGCAGCCTACTATGTCAGTGGAACCAATGGCACGCAGCGCTACAAATCACGTGATGTTATTAAACCAATCAGACGGAGATGCTAGGAACAGCTGTTGATCTAAACATTTACCTGGTGGACACATCACGAAATATTATAAGCTAAATAAGAAGCTTACACGTGTGTGGGTAAGTATTAATGTTGTTGGAAAATGCTAGCTATGTGCTAGTTATTTGTATAACCTTTGCGAGGCGGCGTGAGCTTCACGCGTGAAGCGTAGGAGACCTGAATCTATATTTCAATATCACTGACTATTCTCATCGAGTTTATATTAACATTATTCATGTCACACGATGTGAATAACCCAAATTGTTGGAGGTTAAGCTGTGGCAATTTGGCAGCTGGCCAGCGTCATTAAGAGCTTGTTAAGCCACGCACTCAGTATAAGTGTGTGAGTATAAGTAACGTTACTGGTTATTATATTGGTGTTGCCGTTATACCCAGAGAGAGGGATAACAGAAGGAATTTAAATGATCTAAAGACATGGTTCTCTGTGGTATACCCCAGTCAGCAAATTTCAAACAGTGAAGTAAACCCCCCTGAAATGTTGTTGAGCATAATGGCATGTTTTAATAGTTAGGCTAATAATGTATTGATTCATTAGATAAAAATGGACCTTTCTGTCTAAGTTTAAATTGTATTTAAACCAGCTTCGTGCCATATCAATTATGTGAAAGATGAATTCAACTAATGGAGTAACAATATTTCCACTAGGTGATACTCCCATGGCAGACAATGAGAAATGGTGCTCAAACCATACACTGTTGGTGAGTTAACTTTTATTCTAATATCTAACTGTTAATAAATCAGAATGCTTGGTAACATATTTACAGAAACAAATAACATTAACATGAACAGTACTCTTGTTTTCACCATGTGTTCTTGAACACGGCACTGGTTGATGAAGGGTGTTAGCCTCTCATGCTGGCCCTGGAACCACTAGTCATCTTCAAATGACCTATTGCCACAGTTTGTGCATTGGCACAGGTTTGTACATGGCAGCTCATGCATTTTGCAAGTGCACCTGCCCTTAACACAGTTTGTTTTTTTACAAGAGCAGTGCACCAGTTCAAGGATTGCCTCTGGAGCTGGGGGAAGGGTCATCCAGTCCACTTCTAAGAATTCTCCTGCCATCTTCCAGCCATGACATTCAGGGGCAGGAATATCAGGCCTACAGTCAAGGCTCCTTCTGTGGACTGCAGCCTGATAGTTAGCACGCTGGATGTGCTTGTCCAAGCAGTCTTTGTTTGGAGGTAAGTCTCTCTCAGAGCACTTTCCTGACTTGAACAGCTTAACTCTTGCCTTGTTAACATCCATACACTCCTGATCATACAGGTCACATGTGAAAGCCTCCACTGCCTTGCAGAACTCTGGGGATGGAGAGAAACTTGTTCCTAGTTCTCTAAACAGGGTGATGTATTGTCTCTGGGAAATGAGCTTTTTATATGCTTTGGTTTTCCCCACCCCATATATAGCGCTCAGTGTCACATCCAGAGAATGCATGCAGACCCACAAGCGCATCACATTTGTCTTCCCCGAGGTGGGCATGAAGCCTATTGATGTCAATAATATGTGGATTTCTGCCTTTGACTGTGTGAAAGTACAGGTGACCATCAATTTTGCTGGTTCTCAAATGTAATTTGCATAATGTAATTGTGTTTTCATATTGTTTTTATTCACAGATTCACAGCTGAAGTTCAAGATTCACATTGACATGACTATTCTTTTCTTATTGGACACCTACCCTCTTTTTCTGCCTCCTTGTAAAATAAAGGCGCCTTTTCAAATCTTCTCTGGGCTCGTTTTATGTTTGTGATGTTGGTGAAGTGGCTGTAGCAGTCTCTGTGGTAGCCACAGTTAGCAGCAGCAGGTTCCTGAAGTTTGAGGTTCAGTTAACTTATTTGAAAGGACAGATAATGAAAGCACACATAATAAATAAAAAGATATATAGTCAAAGTTAATTTCCATTTTCAGTCTCTTGGCAAGCCAAAGCCAGCCATATAAGTACTATATAGTATGACGACAAACCTGGGTTCTAAGATTAAATCTCAGCACTGCCTCTTCTGCCACAGTACTCTCTCTGGTACCAAGGTCTTTCCAGAGAAACAAGGCAGCAATAAATTTCCTCCATCCTGTGTCTGTAAACGGGGTTACAGGACCATCTTTTTCCGAAACATGCATACAGCACTCCATTGTTTGCTAGCTAACGTAGTTTCAACAAGAGAAATGTAGTGTGGCTAATTGCGAAGTCATTTTTGTCGGATTGACAGGTGGAAAGAACTGTACTCCGATGCCGGTACTGACAGCAGTTAAACAAAATATCCCTGGTAACCGCCAGCAAACAAAGAAAAAACTTAAACCCCCGGGAAATTTCGAGGCTTGTCATTGGACAATAACATCATACATGTCGGACCCCGAGCATAGCTGCCCGCTCAGTTTGCCGGAACCAGTAACTCAGACAAAGTTACCGATAAACAAAAAATGTGCAAGAGGTAAGAGTGCCAACAATTTTTGTTTAATTTGTTGAAAAATGAAGATGTTGTACACAGAAAATTACGTCCTCCCTCGGTGGGGATCGTCTGAATACACGTAATCTCCCCTTGGCCCACCATCTATACGTAGGGGGCGCCGAAACGGACTCGCTCGTTTGGTAACTGTAGGCGGGGTACTTTTAGAAATGCAGATCTCACTCAAAAAAATCATGTACGGGCTTTTTCTGCTCCATTACCACATATATCCTTCAACACTGTCTAACCCCTCCCTGTTCCATTACCACATATATCCTTAAACACTGTCTAACCCAGTGGTGGTTGGTAATCAAAGATGTTGGTGGGGCACAGTAATCCTGGTGCATTTTGGGGATGGCCACTACCTATTTACCTACTATTCATTCAGATTCATAGCCTACATCCTGACTTGCAGGACATGGACAAGCTTACCCCGCATATACAGACCTACTTCATGGCCATTCCACCAGCCATTGCTATTTGACCCATTGTTATTCTGACATTGAGACCAATCATGATCACTGTCCTATAGCGTCCATTTTTTGAGAGTCTCAATGTCTACTTCAAACGCAGTTGGAAATATGGGACAGTTGCTTCATTTTGTTAATATTGTGGCGAGCAGCACGGGAAGGATGAGACGGGAGCCCAGGTTGAACAATTATGCAGTTCCGTGCCCCATACACCGCACGACTACGGACAGCCTTTATTAACGTCCACACGAACATTACAGAAACACGGGACACCTGACCAACACACACAACACTCTCACTAATGGTCCCGATCACACAACACATCACACAACAATGGAACAACACACAATTAACACACAACCAATAAAGACCCCAAACCCGTTAACCCCACTTAACCTAACAGAATAAATTAACAAAACCCCTTTTGTCAACTGACAACCCCAATTCCCAGAATCCCCGCGGCTCCGGAACATGGCGCCCACATCCGTGGTCGCCACAATATGCTACAGGCCGAAAATAATTAATATGTAACTTACTTGGTCCTTTTAAGTATAACATTGCTTGGGGAGTCCAATTCCTCCACTGAAAAGGTTGGAAAGTGCTTACAACTCTGCTAGTTAGCGATCTATCTCTTCTCTACATGTAGTTGTGTTGCGCGAATGCTGCTGAGGGAGGTAGCCTATTAGATTGATTCGCTGAATTGTCCAATCATGTGGTGATAACAAAAAAGAAAAGCGATACCATTGGCCTGGGGCGCACACTGGTGCGACCCGAGGGCAAATTTTCTTGCACCAATGGAAAGCTGTCTCTGCTTGATAGACAGCAAACGGTTATCGAGCTTACATTGACTTCAACGTGGCCGGCGCCCCTGACTTGGAGGAGGGCTTTATTTCAAATGACCAATAACTAGTCTAGCCCAAGTCATTGACGTTCAGACGCATTTAAATGGTTGCTGGCAGTGAAATGTATATCACACAATTAAACGAGGATAAACGCTATGTATCTTTGTTGATTTATTTCGTATTGATAATAGTTGATTAATAGGTGGCAGATATAGTCAAGTGAATATTTCACGGAGGGGCGGCGCCCTAGCGCCCTTTATTGACCCACCGCCACTGGTCTGACCCCTCCCTGCTCCTGGCAGTTTGCATACAAATGTCAAACACAAGGAGGGTTTACATATGAGGGCGGTCCGTCGGTCCACAGCCGCAACAAATCATGAAAAAATGGCACATTTAACTCTTCAAAATCATCACAGAGACACCTGTGTACATGTTGAACCAGTAGCCTACACAGTGCATTAACGCACCAAAGTCTGAGTGCGTCCGTGGGGGCGGAGCCAGGGGTTAGGGGAGGAGCCATGTGTTAGGGGAGGAGAGGAGAGGACGTCATATTGAGGAAACGAAACTTAACATTCATAGAAACCAAAACAACAGACGTCGAAGCTGTTCTCCCGTTCAGGAGAAAAATAAAACGCATTTTGGAACAAAAAGTCTGACAGTAAGAACAAGGTAAGTAAAACAGCACAACTTTGAGAAGGTTAAAACCTCTCTTCCCGTTATGGAATTAGAAATCGATAATTGCTCAATACATAAACCTTGTCGTCTGTGTCTAGGAATGGCCTGTGCTAACACTTCGTGGTCTGAAGAGAACTTTTTATGTTCCATCTGTCTTGATGTGTTCAACAGTCCAGTTACCACCGCATGTGGACACAACTTCTGCAGAACCTGTATTACACAGTTCTGGGATGAACAAGTCCATTACAAATGTCCTGTTTGCAACAAGCTTTTCAACACAAGACCTGATCTACAGGTCAATATCTTCTTATCAGAGCTGGCAGCCCAGTTTAGAACAACTGTACGAGTAAAAGAGCAGCCTAGTGTTGAACAAGCAGAAGTTCGCTGTGACGTCTGTACTGGGACCCAGCAGAAGGCCGTGAAGTCCTGCCTAGTGTGTTTTACCTCTTACTGCCAAACCCACCTGGAGCCACATCAGAGAGTCGCTCGCCTGCAGAAACATCGGCTGGTCGAGCCTATGGACCGTCTGGAAGACAGGATGTGTAAGAAACACGACCGACTTCTGGAGCTCTTCTGCCAGACTGAACAGGTGTGTGTGTGTCAGTTCTGCACAGAGGCAGACCACAAGTCCCATCCTGTTGTACCTCTAAAGGAGGAATATGAAGTGAAGACGGCCCAGCTGGGGAAGACGGAGACTGACGTTCAGCAAATGATCCAGGAGAGAAAACAAAAGATTAAGGAGATCAAAGACACAGTGGAACTGAGCAACAAAGACGCAGACAGAGAGATAGCCCATGGTGGGCAGGTCTTCACTGCTCTGATAGGCTGTGTTGAAAAGGGCCGGGAGGAATTCAAACAAACGGTTCAAGAGAAACTGAAATCCACAGTGAAACGAGCTGAAGACCTCATCAAAGTGCTGGAGCAGGAAATAGAAGATCTGACCGATAAAAGCTCAGAGGTGAAGCGGCTCTCACACACTGAAGACCACCTCCACTTCCTCCAGACCTTCAGATCCCTGAATGATCCTCCACCCACCAGGTACTGGACGACAGTGGAGGTCCGTCCTTATACGTCATACGTAGAGACCTTGAGGAGATCCCTGGATCAGCTGGAGGAGACACTGAACATGGAGATGAAGAAGCTGCGTGATGATGCTGAACTGAAGAGGGCCCAGCAGTATGATGTAGATGTGACTCTGGATCCTGATACAGCTCATCTCAGGCTCATCCTGTCTGAGGATGGGAAACAAGTACATGATGGAGGAGTGAGGAAGAAACTCCCAGACAACCCTAAGAGATTTACAGAGTATACATCTGTACTCACGAGGCAGAGCTTCTCCTCAGGGAGATTTTACTTTGAGGTCCAGGTTAAAGACAAGACTGCATGGTGGTTAGGAGTGGCCAGAGAGTCCATCGACAGAGAAGGTGAGGCAGAGTGGACCCCTGAGACGGTTTACTGGACTCTTTACTACAACAAGGGTTTGTTGGTATTTAGAGATAACCCTTATGTCTGTTTCCCTCTGAGAGCTGAGCTCCAGAAGGTGGGGGTGTTTGTTGATTATGATGAGGGTCTGGTCTCCTTCTATGATATGGAAGCCAGGGTTCATATCTACTCTGCTACTGGCTGCACCTTTACTGAGCCTCTCTCTCCATTCCTCAGTCCATGTTTACATGAAGGAGGTAGAAACTCTGCCCCCCTGATCATCTCACCTGTCAATCAAACAGACTAGGACCTTTGTTTGATAATAAAATAATCAAACAACCAAAACAACTAATGTTGTTTCCTGAATTACAATAGAATTAGAATCTCTACTATGTGAGATCTCAGATATCTGCATTAATGTCATACTGCTGTCATTTAACGAGGAGAATATTTTTAAGAATAAACCCTGCAGTTGTGTAATATAACCAGGGTGCGATTTGCCAGTGGGGATGGTGGGGATTATCCCCCCCTCTGGTTTACACGTCCTACCCTCTGCTGAATTATTTTTATCCTCGGTGGGGATAAAAATTATCCCCCCCACCCAAAGTATTTTCACCATTACATCGTAATAATTAACAACCAAAATACACAGGGTCCGTCTTCATTTTGAAACATTTTAAAATGTTTCTCAAAATTATCCCCCCCTCTGGCTTTTTCACAAATCGCACCCTGAATATAACCCTTTATAAAGGGTTATATTACACTCCATTTATGTGTGTGTTTTCCCTTTATTTCTTTTACACGTTTAAAGATATACAATTTGTTGCAGTTATGTAGACCATGTTTAGAGGATTAACATGTATAAATAATAATTCGATTTTTTTAACATTTCTATTGATTTTAACTTCTGAATATTGAATAACAAAACAATTCAATGTGATTTTAATAAAAAGAAAAGGCAAATTTTAGGCCTACATTACATTGCCTACATTGTAATGGATCATTTCAGGGGAATAGATACATTCCAGTCCAATGGTGTTCAGTATAAATACTGTTTCTGTAATAAAAAAGTGTAGTACAAAAAATGAAATAGTTTATTTCTAAAACCCTTATTATGATGATTTTCGAGATTGATGGAACGTTTTAAATCATTGAAGAAATGTAAAAGTTTGTCGTCGATGACCCAGTAAATTAATCTCCAATATACAACAACCCAACATGTGTTACACAATTACACAAAGGTCATGTGTTACACAAAGGTGACAGTGACTACATGTAAAGATTCTCCCCATGTGTGTGAGTACCGTGACTTTGTCTGGTCAGCTCTCCTCTCTCCATCCTCTCCTATCTCCTCTTCTCTCCATCGTCTCCTCTCCTCTCTCTTATCTCTGCTCTCTTCTCTAGCTCATCTTGTGTTCATTATTGTCGTACATTACGCATTAAGTGTGTTCACATGTCAAAAGTCACTCCATTTAGATTGGTGGATCTAAAATAGATGTTGTACAACTGAACTCCCACTGGGCGAGTTCCGCTGTAGTGAATCACTATGGTGACGTTGACCCTCCCGCTCGTGCGGAGTCCTCCTCCCCATAAGCCACGCCCACTGACTGCCTGGACGGCGCGAGGGGAGGGAGAGATCCCGACGCTGTTGGCACGAGGGCCGTGGACCGCGGTACCTGCTCTGAGTAGCCAGCAGCGTGGGAATGAATAACCCAATCACACGTTTAATCATTCTGTTTATTATGTAGGCTACTTGTTTAGTTGTATTCGTTGTTAAAGCATATTGGTAATAAACAACTCAGTCGAACCAACTGAATGTTCTCGTGTGTTCAGCCGACGATCCTTCCTGTTTCTTCAGTCTAAATCCTCTAAGCTGAGCAGATGTTTCTCCAGAGCTCTCTGTTGGTTATCCTAGCAGCACACCCTGGGGGGTCCTTCCAGCCCCTTGGATCCCAGCAGGTCTCTGGTGTCCTGCCCCCTGGCGTTGGCCCAGCCTTCAGTCCCTCCCGCCGGCTCTTCCTCCACTCACCGGTGGCTTGGTGGACCAGCTCAGTCCTCTGGAGACAACAGAATATTTTGAATTATGAGTAATAAAGCACGTATATAATCGAATGGTTATGATGGTAACAGCTCATGGGAAATATCTATAGTTAGCTGGCATGATCGAACAGGCACACACATTGCCCGAATTGAATATAAGGGTCTGAATCCCCCCCCACAGCTGAAAAATCCAGCCTTATATTAAAAATAGGGAACCATTATAGCGGCTATTTGTAGAAGTGAAAGCGCGCCCCCTTCTTGCTGCTATAGGTATGGTCAGTGTTCAGAAGGATGCGAAAAATCAGCAAAGCACAAGGACAGTCTTAACGACAAATGTCAAGAAATCCCTAAATATTTCACACACATACACACACTAGTTTGTTCTTTTTTTTCCTTGTTAATTTTATTGTATGGCAATGTCTCAATGTTTGATTTCCTGCCCAAAGGGAACGGTTTAATTTCCAGAGGGGTGCAGTCTACAAGGAGGAATCCTTGAGCAAGATGCCCCAAACACCTAGCTGCTCCTGAATGACAAGTATCTGAATCTACTGTTAGCTGCTTTGGATAAAAGCATCTCATAAACAGTAACGATTTTCATTCAACTTCCCTTAAAAGTCCCGTGGCATGAAAATGTCACTTTATGAGGTTTTCTAACCTTAAAGTGAGTTCCCCTAGCCTGCCTATGGTCCCCCAGTAGCTAGAAATGACGTTAGGTGTAAAACGAGCACTAGGTATTCTGCTCTGACTACAATTTGGAATTTTCCCCGTCTAACTGTTAACAACTAAACAGTGAGCAGTAAAAGGCCCTCATGCAGTCGGGGCCGGAGTGCCCTGCTTCCCCCAGCTGGTACCTTGTCCACGTGGTTCACCACCGCAAGCATCCTCGCTGCCAAAGTCTGCCTGCTGCCGGACTTCTTGTACTAGAAATGCAGCACAAAATGTGAATGAATATTGAGGGTAACCCGTTATAATCACAGTAATATGAGAATACGTTAGGAAAGTCACCGTACCTCTGCATAGTCCACCACAAGAACAAGGCAATACATCTCAATATCTGTCTTCATCGAGTCTTAGCATGAACCTGTTTCGATTGGCCAGCGTTTTAAATGTACCGGTTTACTGAGACGGAACAGTCCGGAGGGGATCGACCCGTGGTCAAAGACGGTCTCCTCGTTGTCATGGCCACAGGAGCTCCTCCTCTGTCTCAGGTGTCTGTAGTTGTACACGGCGTGAAGCCCCTCCCCTTCTCCGGTGGCTTCCTGCTGGTCTGTCTCCCCTTCCTCGGCGAGGGGTTCAATGAGGTACGACTGGTCCTCGATACGCACGTACCCCCTGTGGTGGCGGAGAGAGAACACGGGAGGTCAGACTGAGATGTCTGTGTAGTGTCTGGGTGGGGTGTCTCGGGCGAAAGGCACCAGGTTCGATCTCCACTGTCTACTACCAAGCTGTAGGCATCCCTTTGATAGACTCCTTATTCCAACCGGCCCCTTAATTACTTTATTGGTATTCACTAAGTTTTGTCTGAATTGCTAAAAAGTAAAAAGTACAGACAATTCTCATTCAATTTAATGAAAAATAAAAGTATCTTATTTTTCCTTATGGTCCTATCCTATCCCTAACTCTGTTCACAATGATTGAGAGGGATTTATTAGAGTGTTTTGGTTTATTACAGCATTCCTCGTCATAAGCCATACGTGCCTGGTCTCAGTGCCATCGCCTTGGCAACGTGAGCAGGTGATTGGGTTACAGATCTTCAGGGACGGTCCAACACAGACCTAATGGTCCTATCAGAGGTCGTCTGGGCTCTCCCTTCATGCAGTAAACCATGGATTCTGATCAAATGTGGATTTCCCCTGAACATAAGACACTTTGGGAACGCTTTACTCACTTGATTCCTGAGCAGAGGTCGATACTGGCCGAGGAGTCCTCCACCTCCACGATGCTCCCATGGTAGTAGCAGTGGTCCTGGGGTAGGGTTCAATAAGAGACACTGAGACAAGGTCAAATATATATACTTCAATCAATCGTGTAGAAATTATTTGGTAACACTTCATAATAAGGTGTCATAATAAATAGCAAACTAGTCCTTACCTAACCCTCTGTTAGTATTTATTAATTGTTACTAAAATATCTAATTGGCACAAGTTAATAGTTTTTTCATCATTAATTAAATATTAGTTGTTTGCATAACCCTAACCCAACCCAAACATACAACCCTAATCCTAACCCTGACCCTAACACACGGCTCTAACCCTAACACAAGGCCCTAACCCTAACACACGGCCCTAACCCTAACCCTAAACCTAACACACGGCCCTAACCCTAACACAGGGCCCTAACCCTAACACTAGGCCCTAACCCTAACCCTAACACAAGGCCCTAACCCTAACCCTAAACCTAACACACGGCCCTAACCCTAACACACGGCCCTAACCCTAACACTAGGCCCTAACCCTAACCCTAACACATGGCCCTAACCCTAACACTAGGCCCTAACCCTAACACACGGCCCTAACCCTAACACACGACCCTAACCCTAACCCTAACACACGGCCCTAACCCTAACAAATGGCGCTAACCCTAACACATGACCCTAACCCTAACCCTAACCAACGACACTCTGTGGTCAGTGAAAAAAAACGATTAACTTGTGCCAAATAGATATTTTAGCAACAATTAACAAATATTAACAAAGGGTTAGGTAATGACTAGTTTGCTATTTATTATGGTACCTTATTATAAAGTGTTACCCATTTAGGTGCTGTTTGTCATGATCCACGCCTGGTTTTCCCATTCAGCTGCCTGCCACCCTGATCACTCCCAATTAACCCAACCACCTTCACCTGTGTTTCCCCTATATCAGTCCTTTCCTCCCAAACATTCCCTGCCAGATTGTCTCTTGTGTTTCACAGTGCTTTCCCGCGATTCGAATCCTGACCTACCACCTATCCTGCCTGCTCTCTGATCCTCGCCTGTCTGACTATCCTGCCTGCTCCTGACCCCCGCCTGTCTGACTATTCTGCCGGTTCCTGATCCCCGCCTGTCCGACTACCCTGCCTGCTCCTGATCCCCGCCTGTCTGACTATTCTGCCTGCCGATCCTGAATCCGAATAAACGATTGACACTGTTCCACGCTCTTCGCCAGTCTGTGCACTTGGGTTCAGCCAAACGCTCACGTTACACTGTTGTAATGTGTAATCACAGCCTTGTGCGGTTGACATACCTTTAGTGATGCTACTCACAGAGACTACCTTCGGATTTGTAGAACAGCTACAATTAATTTTACAGCAACACTACAATTACAGCAATTAAATTACTTTCAACTTATTACACATTAGTGCAATATAACCCCCGGTGATCTTTAAATAGATTTCTGCTGAGGTGGCTGATTGAACTCAGATCTGATCATTAAGAGCCTCAATAGGCTGTGTGTAGGAAGACCTGATGGGTGAACTCTAACAAAACTTAATGAAAGGTTAAACGTTAGACCCCCAGGATATCCTGCCCCACACACCCGAAGCATGGTTACACATCTAGCATGTGTTACCACATTTGTTATTTGGTTTTACCTCGATCACATTTTATTAAAGGGGAAATATTATACCACCAGGTGTGAGTGTGAGTAGCCCTTACAAGCCGTTTTAGAAAATCTGCGTCTTCTGATATCACTAGTGGCCGTGTCCACCTAGATGTGTGCTGGATAGATGAGCAACGTTTGCTACAGTCCACTGGGTACGTATGTTCCCTTTAACCTGTGTATATACTTTTAAGTACTAAGGCAGATGCCATGCTGTATGCTTTAAACAGTCACAAACACTATGGGTAAATAAAAGCCTGACGATACATCGCACAAACAGCAACTATAATAAGGTGTAAAAGATAGATGGATCATTTAGACATTATTACCTTATAATCTGGTATGGTTGTTTCTTCAGCACCTTGGTCAGAATAATGCACAACAGAGAAGTTTCTCCCAATAAGATGTCTATAATGGAAACAAACAAATTGAGGACAGTTTGATCACTATTTCTAACGGCACGTAACCTACATGTTTCTTCCCGAGTGGAGAGTCCTGTTCAGCCCATCTTTATAGCCGATCATGATGCGGTTTCTTCAGGCTGTCCACACATGTCCCTAGAAAAACCTGCAATAAATAAGAGAAAGAACGAATTAGAAAGAAAAGGAAAGATTTTAAATATTTTTCCATCTTCTGTCATCCGAAAAAAAAGAAGATATTAGTGACTGCTGCTGTCTTTACGATTTATAATTAACACATGTTCTTTCATCGTAAACGTTTATTAATTTCAGGTCCACTTACTCATGTTTTATGTTTATCTCATGTATTGTTTCCCATGAAAGATGAGTTTTTGTGTGTATGTCTTTTTAAAGTTTATAAGTGTATGTTTTTCTGTGAAACCAAAGATGAATTTCCACTTGAGTGGCCACTGAAGATAATACAAATAAATGACACTAACACAAATCAGAGTGAAAAAATTATGACAAAATTACCCCCAAAGAAGATGTATAGACATATTAAATAATCAATAAGTATTGCATGTTGTATTACATGATCTACTTTATAACGGGAACTGTCCAAGGCAGGCCACTTGAGGGCAGTGACGCCGTTTTTTTTCCAGATTGAGTTTGATAGACAGATAGCTGCAGGAATAATATTATAAATCATTATATCATTAAACAATCTATATAATGCATTGATTAAGTTACAGCAGCATTCTGTGATAATGCTCTCTAAATTTAGAGTTCAAGTTTTACCACTGTAGTCAAAGTTGTGTTCTCAAGGTTAAAGCTAGGGTGGGTCATTTTTTTACTGTAATATTTGGCAAAACTGTCATAATAGCCAGTCAGCTATAAGTAGGTGAAGTGCTCTGAGAATATCTGCCCATTACTTTGCTCTCCCCTGCCTCTGTGTGCCGCCCCCAAAAATTGCCACCGCTCATGTACACTTTGACCAATCAGAGCGAGGCTCTGATTCTCCGTTCTTATTGGCTGTGGGACTGTCCGTTCACCTTGGCAACGACGTTGGTGCGTCCCTGCGTGAGCGTTCACAAGCCTTGCAGTCGGACAGTTTTGCACTACTACGGCGACAACAAATGAATAGCAATGTCTTCATCAACGGCCCCTAAATTTCCCATTCCCCGGATACCAACAACTAACACCGCTAAGACAGCGAAAAAAAGAGGAAAGACACTTGTTGAAAGGACAGCTACTAAAACGGAGGCGGAGAGAGCTTATGAGCGATGGAGAGAGTTACGTGACCTGAGAAATGTAAAATCGGACGCAGAAATGGCTACATTTCTTATAGACAGGTAAGGAATAGTGATATCTCTCCATGGTTTATTGTGAAGAATATGTAAAGTGTCGGCTGGTATGGTTTTTTACTAGGCAGAGCCACGATAACCGTTACATTACGGTTCTGTAATGTAACCGTTTCAATACGGTTCTGTAGGATGTCTTGCATCGGCCTATGGTTCTTTTCCGGTCCGTTTTATGTGTTAGTTATGGTCACACTAACCTGTCGGAATAACACAGAGATTGTGCTCACACGTCGCCTAGGCCTCAACACAACTGTGGATAATGTCCGAGTCACGTTTGCGTAAAAGCTACTTTGACACAACTGCCAAGATAAGCACAGCGAGGGAAGTGTAGCATATGATATTCCATGTATTGTTATAACGTTGTTGCAAGCTAGCAGCAGCCTTGCTAAGTTTCGCGATCGCTTTAAAGTAACGGTTTCCTTTTGTGTAATCTGGCTTTCTGTGTCATTTTAACAAATATATATATATATTTTTTTAATTCCGATAATGTTTTTCTTTATTGTCCAATCATTGTTGTGCTTGACCTGTTTTGAGTAAGATGTTGATGCAGCTCAATATGTACTTATGTAGTTATCAGCACTAATGTTTAATTACCTCGGAATCTGACATGGTGTTTCGTCTTCCTATCAATGTAACTGAATTCACATGAACGCGCATAACTGACGTTCGGGGGGAGGAGCTACAGCAGGTAGGGCGTGGCAGGGAGGGACCAGAGAGAACACAACGGAATCTCAACGGCTGTTTTCTCCCAAATTACCCACCCTAGCTTTAAGGCATGCAAATAGAGAGTGTGGTGTATCTGAATACAGTACATTAAGGGTTAATGTATTACGCAGGTTACGTTACAGTAGACCAATAGGATTATGTGTGTGTGGTCACATGATGCTGGGTTCGTAGTCTTCATGGCAGTTTAATAAAGTGCCTGTAAAGTCAAGACACAGTTGTCTGCGCTGAATTAATATTCCTCAAATAGAATATACGACATGGTGTCAGAAGTGCTGTGTCTATGACCCGAAAGAAAAGGCACAGGACACAACGGTCCACGGCGACAGAGACAGAGGGAGAGACATTGGTGGATGTTAAGAGCTTACAACGTGAGGGAAACGTCAACGTGCAACAAGCGAGCATGGCGGCTAGTGCACCAACTGCTACATTCAACACCCAGCCACCGGAGCCCTTCGATTTCAACAAACCGCTCGATTGGACAAAATGGATCCGGAGGTTCGAGAGGTTTCGGCAAGCGAGCAACTTGACTACGAACTCCGAGGAAACTCAGGTTAACACTCTGATATATTGTATGGGGGAGGAAGCCGACGACGTATTGAGAGGATTAAAACTGAGTGATGCTGACACGAAAATTTATGACAAAGTAAAAGACGGATTCCGGGATTTCTTTGTTGTGAAAAAGAATATTGTGTTTGAACGTGCATGCTTCAATATGCGAAAACAAGAACCAAATGAGACTGTCGAGGCATTCGTCACTGCCCTGCATGCTTTAGCAGAACACTGTCAATATGGGGACTTGCATGATGAACTCATACGAGATCGGATCGTAGTGGGGCTTGCAAACACCAGACTTTCTGAACGCTTGCAGATGGAGGAAAAACTGACTTTGCAAAAAGCCATTGATATGGCAAGACAGTCTGAAGAAGTCAAAAAGCAACAGAGCACACTTAGGGGTGACGCTAGCAGTGTGATGCAGATGGAGGGGAGCTCCATAGACAGACAGATAAAAAAGGGACAGCAATATACCAACTGGAAAAGCAGCGGCGCACATTCCCGCCAACACACGCAAGGCAGAGACAAAGGCATGCAGCACAGCGCCCAGTGCTACAAGTGTGGGGGGCCTTCTCACGAGTGGCCCGCCAAGTGTCCCGCCAACGATGCAACCTGTCGGGGCTGCGGAAAAAAAGGCCATTACCAGCGCGTCTGCAAAAGCAAGTCTGTGGTAGCGTGCATTGAGGAAGAAGAGGGGAAAAGTTTCTTCTTGGGCTCTGTGTCATGTGAAAACAACATGTGGGCGGCTGATGTGCAGATAAAAGGGAAAGTGATGAAATTCAAACTTGACACCGGCGCAGATGTAACCGCCATTTCGGACAGCGACCTGAAAGACTTGTTCCCGGGGGCACAAATGCCTGTCCTCCACAAGCCAGAGAAACCCTTGCTGGGTCCAGGAAAGATTCAGCTAGAGGTAGCTGGCTATGCAAAAATGCAGCTGACTTACAAAGCCAAGCAGATGGAGGAGAAGGTCTATGTGGTCAAAACCCTGAGCACACCATTGCTCGGGCTACCGGCAATCACTGCCCTGGGTCTACTCATTCGAGTCGACAGCGTCACCATGGACTCTTTAAAGGCAACCTACCCAAAACTCTGCAAGGGCCTAGGCGACATCAGGCGTCCATACCACATCCAGCTCAAGCCAGAGGCCGTGCCATTCTCTTTAAAGACTCCACGGAGAATTCCCCTGCCTCTGATAGGAAAGGTGAAGGAGGAGCTCCAGCGGATGGAAGAGATGGGGGTCATCAGGCGCGTCGAGGAGCCTACGGAGTGGTGCGCCGGCATCGTTGTCGTCCCAAAGAAGAACAGCCAGCGACTACGCCTGTGTGTGGACTTCACGGGCTTGAACCAGTATGTGTGTCGAGAGAAGTATGTCCTGCCATCAGTCGACCAGAGTCTAGGAATGCTAGCTGGAGCCAGAATCTTCAGTAAACTAGACGCGAACATGGGATTCTGGCAGATTCCTTTAGCTGAGGAGTCAGCCAAATACACAACATTTATAACACCCTTCGGACGGTATCACTTCCAGCGTCTTCCGTTTGGGATCAACTCTGCGCCCGAGCACTTCCAGCGTGTCATGGCGGAGGTGATAGATGGACTCGACGGGGTGGTCTGCCACATCGATGACCTGCTGGTGTGGGGAAAAGACCAAGAGCACGACGCTCGTCTCCATGCCTTGTTGAAAAAGCTTGAACAAGCAGGGGTGACTTTGAATGCAGACAAGTGCGAGCTCTCCAGGAGTGAGGTGGTGTTCGTCGGGCATGTCATCACCACGTCAGGCATCAGCCCCGATCCAGAAAAGACAGAGGCCATCAGGGACATGAAAGAGCCTACAAACGTGAGCGAGTTGAGGAGTTTCCTGGGGATGGTAAACCAGGTGGGAAAATTCATACCCCAGCTATCAGAGAAAGACAAAGCTCTCCGTGACCTTCTCTCAAAAAAGAACTGCTGGCTGTGGGGTGTCGACCAGGTGGCGGCTTTCAGGGTGCTGAAGGAAGCACTAATCTCTCGACCGGTCCTGGCCATGTATGACACGAGCAGGGAGACCAAAGTTTTGGCAGACGCTTCATCTTATGGACTGGGGGGCGTGCTCCTCCAGAAATGGGACAGCGAATGGAGGCCGGTAGCTTACGCATCCCGCTCACTCTCACCCACTGAGCAACGCTACGCGCAAGTAGAAAAGGAGGCCCTGGGTCTAACCTGGGCATGTGAGCGCTTCCGGGACTTTTTGTTAGGAAAGCACTTCTGCCTAGAGACTGACCATAAGCCGCTCCTCTCCTTACTAGGCGCACAAGCACTCGACCTGTTGCCACCAAGGATACAGCGCTTTCGAATGCGGCTCATGCGCTACTCCTATGACATCGTGCACGTTCCTGGAAAGTCCCTCTGGACTGCTGACACATTGTCACGTTCACCTGTACAGAAACAAATGACCGCAAATTACACTGAACTGATGGAGAGCACGAACATTTACGTGGACTGCATTGTCAACAACTTACCTGTCAGTCCCACGTTCATGGACACACTCAAAGCACAGCTGGAAGCTGACAGTGTATGCTCTCGTGTCATGAAAATGTGTGCAGACGGATGGCCAGATCACGCACAGCAGGAACCACTCCTGAAACACTTCTGGCCCGAGCACGCTACACTCACAGTACAAGATGGACTGTTGCTGAAAGACACACGTCTGGTCATTCCAGCAGCAATGCGGAACGATGTGCTGGACAGACTGCACGAGGGCCATCAAGGGGTCGTGAAGTGCAAAGCACGTGCCCGTCAGACTGTGTGGTGGCCTGGGCTGGGACATCAAATCACGGAGATGGTGCTCAAATGCAGAACGTGTCTGCAAGAGCGCCGTAATCACAGTGAGCCACTCATACCGTCAGACTGCCCCGAGCGCCCATGGCAAAAGCTGGGGGCCGATCTCTTTGAACTGGGGGGAAAAACTTACCTGCTCGTCGTTGATTACCTCTCCAGGTACGTCGAACTTGCCCTGCTGACACACACAAAATGAAAGGATGTGATTAACCATCTGAAATCGATGTTCGCCAGACACGGCATCCCGGAGGTGCTCATGTCTGACAACGGCCCTCAATTCTCCGGCCAGGCATTCGCTTCCTTCGCCTCTGCATATGGGTTCAAACACCTTACCAGTAGCCCCAAATTCCCACAAAGCAATGGCGAGGCTGAGCGAGCAGTACAGACCATAAAGGGTCTGCTGAAAAAGGCAACTGATCCGTACATGGCTCTGCTTGCATACAGAGCCACACCTCTTCAGAATGGGTACAGCCCGGCCCAGTTGCTCATGGGTCGACGTCTCCGCACCACAGTGCCGACACATTCCTCTGAGCTGCAACCTGCACTGCCCGACCGCAGCACTCTGTTCCAGAAAGAAAGGGAGAAGAGGACGTCAGATGCTACAAACTTCAACAGGCGACATCGTGCAAAGCCACTCAGCAGCCTGTCTCCAGGTCAGGAGGTGTGGGTGACTGACACAAAAACACCAGGGACTGTGATCCAGAGTCACACCTCGCCGAGATCTTACCTTGTGGATGCGCCACATGGGGTGGTAAGACGCAACCGCCTGCATCTTATACCACTCCAGTCTCCGTCACGAGACGAGGCGGGACAGCAGCAACAGGAGCCACTGCCGGTCCTAGAGCAGGGTGACACTCCACCAGCTTTGGGGTCTCCTGTTCCCTCTCCTGGGGTTTCCACTCCCAGAACCAGGTCTGGGAGAGCCATCATACAGCCCACTAGACTGAACTTATCAGTGGCTGAGAAAAGGAAAAAAATGTTCAATGTGAAAAAAAAAAGATTTTGTCATATGTTCATGCTGAGCAGAAAATGTTTTTCCAATGTACCAGTTTTACAGGAGAGATATTTACTTCAGAAAATAAGTTGGAAAATGTTATGTTTAGAAAGAGTATCAGTTTACCAGGATTTGTTTAACCCAGTTTTCTTTCACAGGTTTTGATGGACTTTGAAAAAAACGTGTTTCACATGTTCGTAAAAAAGGGAGATGTGGTGTATCTGAATACAGTGCATTAAGGGTTAATGTATTACGCAGGTTACGTCACAGTAGACCAATAGGATTATGTGTGTGTGGTCACATGATGCTGGGTTCGTGCGTCTTCATGGCAGTTTAATAAAGTGCCTGTAAAGTCAAGACACAGTTGTCTGCGCTGAATTAATATTCCTCAAATAGAATATACGACAGAGAGGTAGTACTCCTAACAAGAAGATACAATAAATGTAGGTCAGTCCCTCCAGAAAAAAAAGAGTCTTAGCATAAACCTGTTTAGATTGGCCAGCGTTTCACCGGTTTACTGAGACGGAACAGTCCGGAGGGGATCGACCCGTGGTCAAAGACGGCGGTTTTTGTGATTGTTGCGGCCAAAAATCCTTGATTATGTGGCACGTTTTCTTAAAAAATGCGATGAAATATGCGGCATATATATGCAATTTTATGCAATGAAATTGCGGGAACTTGTGAAAAAATGCAGGAACTTGCGAAAAATGCAGCTTTTCGATGACGTTCACGTCACGTAATTACATCGCTTCATATCGTTCCCATGGCAACAGGGTGAAATCACTGCTCTTGTGTAAAGTAAATGCAACATTTATCAACTTTCTGCTAAGATATATGTGACTTTTTTGCAACGAAAATGCGGGGATTGTGAAATCCTGCAAGCCCCGCATATCTTCCGCGGAAATCGGCAATTTATGCCGTGAAAGTGCGGCATATTTGAAAAATTGCGGCCCCCGCATGAATATGCGGACTTTGGCTTATTATGCGTTGAATTATACGATCGCATAATCGCGTTTTTCTGGAGGGACTGGTTGGTATGTTTCAACATTTGATAATTAAGACACAACATTGTGTGTGTGTGTGTGTGTGTCTGTGTGTGTGTGCCTGTGTGTAGTGGTGAGCGAGTTCAACTCCAAGGTGAAAGGTACTGGGTTTGATTCCCAATGTCTGCAGCCTAACCTGTATTATCCTATAGCGCAAGATGCCCCCTAACCCCTCCCTGTTCCATTACCACATATATCCTTAAATTTGTCCAACCCCTACCTGCTGCTGTTAATTTGCATACAAATGTCAAACACAAGGAGGGTTTACATATGAGGGCGGTCCGTTGGTCCACAGCCGCAACAGATCATAAAAAAATGCCACATTTAAAACTCTTGAACATCCTCACAGAGACACCTGGGGACATGTTGAAGCAGAATAAAACAGAGTTTGGATTTTTATTTATTTCTCTCTCGATATTATGACTTCATTATCATTTATATCTTGCATTTTGATTTATCCATACAGTTATTAAGGACTGTAATATGACAAGTGAAGGAATATTTGTATCAGGAGGGCAGGGGGGGGGGGCGAGGTTATATCCCCACCATACTGTTATAAACAATACAGTAAGTCTTCCGTCTTATAATTTGTGAATTTTCTAGGTAAACCTATTTTGAATTCAGTGGAATTAACTGCCGCACGGCTGCAGGTGTTTGCTGGCTCTGACTGAAGGTGAACTCGTCGGTCTGGTTCGTCTGCCCTACCCCGAGTCACCTCACTCGGAGGTTTTATGAGGTTAGAATCTGGGAGAGGCAGGCACAGTCAAAATCAGGTCAAATGTATTTGTACAGCTCCTTCTCAGTTAGTCACAAATCACCACTGAATCACAAAATTTACTTTTTTTCCCGGGCTCACTGTGTCCAGTCTTTTTAAGGTTGAACATATTTGAATGCCGTAAAGAAGAGAACATATCAACGCATTTTAAGCGGCCTATACCGAATGCTTCAACATTCAGGGTGTGGAAGTTTGAAACGTCAGTGAACCGTGGGGGCGGAGCCAGGTGTTAGGGGAAGAGCCAGGTGTTAGGGGAGGAGAGGAGAGGACATCATGTTGAGGAAACGAAACTTAACATTCATAGAAACAAAGCCACCCGATGTGGAAGCAGTTCTCTCTTTTAGGCGGGAAAATAAAACGCATTTTGGAAAAAATAGTTGGACAGACAGTAACAACGAGGTGAGTAAAACAACACAACTTTGAGGAGTAGTTAAAACCTCTCTTCCTGTTATTGAATTAGAAATATATAATTGCTCAATACATAAACCTTGTCGTCTGTGTCTAGGAATGGCCTGTGCTAACACTTCCTGGTCTGAAGAGAACTTTTCATGTTCCATCTGTCTGGATGTGTTCAACAGTCCAGTTACCACCGCATGTGGACACAACTTCTGCAGAACCTGTATTACAAAGTTCTGGGATGAACAAGTCCAGTACAAATGTCCTGTTTGCAACAAGCTTTTCAACACAAGACCTGATCTACAGGTCAATACCTTCTTATCAGAGCTGGCTGCTCCGTTTGGAACAACCGTACGAGCAAAAGGGCAGCCTTGTGTTGAACAAGCAGAAGTTCCCTGTGACGTCTGTACTGGGACCCAGCAGAAGGCTGTGAAGTCCTGCCTAATGTGTTTTACCTCTTACTGCCAAACCCACCTGGAGCCACATCAGAGAGTCGCTGGCCTAAAGAAACATCAGCTGGTCGAGCCAATGGACCGTCTGGAAGACAGGATGTGTAAGAAACACGACCGACTTCTGGAGCTCTTCTGCCAGACTGAACAGGTGTGTGTGTGTCTGTTCTGCACAGAGGCAGACCACAAGTCCCATCCTGTTGTACCTCTAAAGGAGGAATATGAAGTGAAGACGGCCCAGCTGGGGAAGATAGAGGCTGAAGTTCCGCAGATGATCCAGGAGAGAAAACTAAAGATTAAGGAGATCAAAGACACAGTGGAGCTGAGCAACAAAGACGCAGACAGAGAGATAGCCCATGGTGGGCAGGTCTTCACTGCTCTGATAGGCTGTGTTGAAAAGGAACGGTATGAATTCAACCAAACGGTTAAAGAGAAACTGAAATCCACAGTGAAACGAGCTGAAGACCTCATCAAAGTGCTGGAGCAGGAAATAGAAGATCTGACCGATAGAAGCTCAGAGGTGAAGCGGCTCTCAAACACTGAAGACCACCTCCACTTCCTCCAGACCTTCAGATCCCTGAAGGATCCTCCACTCACCAGGGACTGGACCACGGTGGAGGTCCGTCCTTATACGTCATACGTAGGGACCTTGAGGAGATCCCTGGATCAGCTGGAGGAGACACTGAACATGGAGATGAAGAAGCTGCGTGATGATGCTGAACTGAAGATGGTCCAGCAGTATGAAGTAGATGTGACTCTGGATCCTGATACAGCTCATCACAGGCTCATCCTGTCTGAGGATGGGAAACAAGTACATTATGGAGATGAAGAGAAGGAACTCCCAGACAACCCTAAGAGATTTACACAGTATACATTTGTTCTCACGAGGCAGAGTTTCTCCTCAGGGAGATTTTACTTTGAGGTCCAGGTTAAAGACAAGACTGCATGGTGGTTAGGAGTGGCCCGAGAGTCCATCGACAGAAAAGGTGGGACCAGATGGACCCCTGAGACGGGTTACTGGACTCTGGACTACGGCGAGGGTGGGTTTGTATTTAATGATGACCCTGATGTGGATCTCCCTCTGAGAGCTGAGCTCCAGAAGGTGGGGTTGTTTGTTGATTATGATGAGGGTCTGGTTTCCTTCTATGATGTGGAAGCCAGGGTTCATATCTACTCTGCTACTGGCTGCACCTTTACTGAGCCTCTCTATCCAATCCTATATGATGGTGATATAAACTCTGCCCCCCTGATCATCTCACCTGTCAATCAAACAGACTAGGACCTTTGTTTGACAATAAAATAATCAAACGACCAAAACAACTAATGTTGTTTCCTGAATTAGAATCTCTAGTATTTGAGATCTCAGATATCTGCATTAATGTCATACTGCTGTCATTTAACGAGGAGAATATCTTTTACAATTAACCCTGCAGTTGTGTAATATAACCCTTTATAAAGGGTTATATTACACTCCATTTATGTGTGTGATTTCCCTTTATTTCTTTTACACGTTTAAAGATATACAATTTGTTGCAGTTATGTAGAACATGTTTAGAGGATTAACATGTATAAATAATAATTCGATTTTTTTTTAACATTTCTATTGGTTTTAACTTCTGAATATTGAATAACAAAACAATTCAATGTGATTTTAATAAAAAGAAAATGCAAATTTTAGGCCTACATTACATTGCCTACATTGTAATGGATCATTTCAGGGGAATAGATACATTCCAGTCCAATGGTGTTCAGTATAAATACTGTTTCTGTAATAAAAAAGTGTAGTACAAAAAATAAAATAGTTTATTTCTAAAACCCTTATTATGATGATTTTCGAGATTGATGGAACGTTTTAAATCATTGAAGAAATGTAAAAGTTTGTCGTTGATGACCCAGTAAATTAATCTCCAATATACAACAACCCAACATGTGTTACACAATTACACAAAGGTCATGTGTTACACAAAGGTGACAGTGACTGCATGTAAAGATTCTCCCCATGTGTGTGAGTACCGTGACTTTGTCTGGTCAGCTCACCTCTCTCCATCCTCTCCTCTCTCCTCTTCTCTCCATCGTCTCCTCTCCTCTCTCTTATCTCTGCCCTCTTCTCTAGCTCATCTTGTGTTCATTATTGTCGTACATTACGCATTAAGTGTGTTCACATGTCAAAAGTCCCTCCATTTAGATTGGTGGATCTAAAATAGATGTTGTACAACTGAACTCCCACTGGGCGAGTTCCGCTGTAGTGAATCACTATGGTGACGTTGACCCTCCCGCTCGTGCGGAGTCCTCCTCCCCATAAGCCACGCCCACTGACTGCCTGGACGGCGCGAGGGGAGGGAGAGATCCCGACGCTGTTGGCACGAGGGCCGTGGACCGCGGTACCTGCTCTGAGTAGCCAGCAGCGTGGGAATGAATAACCCAATAACGTGTCGTTAGTCGCCTTTTAGAAATAAAGGCGCAAAGAGAGTCATGATACGTGGACAACTGTTAATGATCTGTAATGATTTTTACTACTATTGTAGCTCCCTCCAGTTAACAGTCACGGACACAAGGCGTTTTTGTTTACGGGCATTTATTAGCTGAGTCATCCTCGATGCCATCAAACATGCCGTGAGAACTAAATAAAGGCATAGAAATCATACAAGAGTTACATAAAGAATATTATCACAGAGAATAACTTATAATTACAATTTTAAGGAAGTGAAACAGGCAACACTGAGGCAACTTCTCTCCTGTGTCTCTCGGTGAACTAACAAATGTAAAGACGTTACCACTTATCTCCACGAGCGGCAATTGGCTCGGCATGCGCTGCAAGCTCCGATGCTGGTGCTACAGCATGAACCTCTGCACCCCAGAACAATAGTTCCGCTATACATTACATGAACAGGTAAGCTTGTAAACATATTTCAAAATAAAATAAATGCAGATAAATATATGATATATTTAAATGTGGTGTCATTCTTATTAAAACTATTCTTTCATGAAACTTAAAATTATTCTAATAAACCAAAATCATGCAACTGTTTCTGCTGGAAGCTACAACTATTATTTTAGTTATTTTGTTCATTTTGTACTTGTAAGTGACTTTTTTCAGTTATAGTTGTTGTTAAAGCTTATTGGTTATAAACAACTCAGTCTAACCTACTGAATGTTCTCTCTCTCTTTATCTCTCACAGTATCTCTGAATTGAAAATCCAATTCTACTGGCAGAAATACTGATATTAAGGAATTTTCCAGACAAAAGTAATAAAATTGTAAGGCGAAAAAAATAAAAACTAGAACGAAAATTTACTTTGATTGTTGCTGTGTGGGAGATTTAATTATTGCATGTTTTGTTTCCAAAATGTTCATGAATAACATATAATATACATAATCTACCACATAATTTATCTTTTTTTTTTTTTTTAAATCGCACCTTATCCACCTGAAAACACGTATTAACAGTAGGCAGCCTGAGCCGATATAAGAGAAAGCTTTGGGACTGGGCAACCTGGATGGTGGTAGTCCAGAGCTATATATATATACTATACACACTATATAGATGTATAGATATATACTGTGTGTATACATATATATAAAATAAATGATTGTGATGTAAGTGTTTGATTGGCTAATTTTATTTGATGCCTCAAATGGTGACTTAAATAGGCCTATTTCCTTTACAGACAATTCTGGATTCAGGGTCTGCGTTCAGGGTCTTATCGACCAGGTAAACACGTGTCCTGCCATCCTCTGAGCTCCAGGAAACGCACCAAGTTCCAGGTGGTTAATATTTAGCTCAGACCTCGTTCACTCAATACATTCATGATCCAAAATCTGACAGCAGCTGACCTCAGATCTGGTGAACTGGGCCTTCATTTCTTTCACTTCATATGTTTCGACCAATCCTGTTGCTGGAGGCAGAGTTATTTGCAGACAAACTAGACCAGCACATGAACATTTGAAAATGTAAGTACACACACATTCCTGCATCATTAATTAAGGTGTATGACAGCTCCCTCTGCTGGACAGTTTGGACAACAGTCTCACACCAAACTACATTTTCCGTTTGAACCAAAGTAGCTATAGTACATTGATGTGAGACCGGGGGCCTCTACGAAGTCTCTTTTTTGCAAAGGAAATTTCCTTTCCTATGGAGATGACCCGGAAGGGCTTGGAGGAAAGGTGGTTCGAATTCTAAGAATGCTTAGGAAACCCTGCTTTAGCATCCTGAGCTTCCTTTGCGAAAGGAAAGGAGGCAGTGGTATCCCATAAACCTTTACAGCGGCAATATTTAAAGAAACATGCCGACAAAGTTTACCGACTCTACGTGAAGACGCACGAGAGACGCGGTAAAGCAGAAGAATAGAGGAGAAGAAAATAAAATTACCAATACCAATTAGATACCAATCCAGAAACATAATTTGAATATAAATGAATTCATTTGTTGCTGGTTAGTAAGAACATAAAATACACCATAAGAAAAGAAAATGCCAACTTCACATTTAAGAAAGACTACTAGGGGCAGTTAATTTCAACATCTACATAAGTTTAGCCTCTTTTTTTTCCCCCACATGTGAATTGGAATTCAAGTGGCCTAAAATATTCCCGTTGGCCATGTCCGACCTAAGTGATTCTCACTGTTGGCGATAACCTGATTGAAATCAATCAAGAACGCATGTGTAGCTCCCAAGTAGTTCACACGAGGCCAGAGGTCTTTGTTAGAAAACGGGGTTTTATTTCCAGGTCGAACCAACCCGTGAGAACTGGGTTTAGAGAGAAAAATAAATGAAAATAAATACAAATTCACAATATGCAAATGTCCGTTTTTACAGCAGCACAACAGGTGTTACATTACACCAAAAAACACTTCACACACACCTCACATACAGCCCGCAGCTCAATATTAACTTGCACATTTACAAACTTAACTTACATAAACATATTCACAACTTTACATAGTATGCAAATCACTATCACGCACAACCATGCAATTGAAAGCAACACAATAAAAACGTTCACATTCTTCTTAGATATAAATAAATGATAAACATACCTCGTCCACTGCTTACTACTTGAGGGAATCTTATCTTATTGCTTGTCCTTTATAGTTTTTTCTTCTTCTTCTTATGTGCTTTTACTTTTAACTTTAATTTATAGCTTATTGATTGTGCTGCTTCTTTCGCGCTGTTTGGCTAGGTACGTCGCTTAAAGGTGTCGTGTAGGAAACATATGACGGCGGCAATTAGTTCCGCCCCAGTGCCATTATAACCAGTAGGAACCAAAAACGGGAGGTTAACCAACTAAACAAACTGCCAATGTGCGGCAGTTACACTCCCACCAATCACCTGTGATTACTTAAACATCTTAAGGACATATACTGCATATAAAACATCAAATAAAGTAAATTTGGTCACTAATAAACAGAGTAGGCTTAATACCCTGTGGTCTTCAGTCTGCTTCCAACAGTGTGACTGTTTTATGAATGGGTCTCTCGAGGTGAACCGGCTTGGAGGTGCGCCTTCCCATTACATCCAGAGTTGAGTCGCCGATGAACAGCTTGAGCTTCCTTACCCTCTCATCCTTCCCGGGATAGACTTCGATAATCTTAGCTAACTTCCACTGGTTTCTCGGCGTCAGCTCATCCTTTAGTAGAACGATGTCATCAACCTTCGCGTTTCTGCAGTCTTTGACCCACTTCTGTCTGTGCTGGAGATTTAAGAGGTACTCCTTCTTCCATCGTGACCAGAAGTTGTTGGCTAGGAGTTGAACCCGACGCCATCTCTTGCGGATGTAAATATCTTCCTTAACGAACTTTCCAGGAGGAGGGGATATAATCGTAGACTTCATGGTCAGTATGTGGTTCGGTGTCAAAGGCTCGGGACTAGATGAATCATTCAGGTTATCAGTAGTCAGAGGTCGACTATTCACGATCGCCATGACTTCGTATAAGAATGTTCGTAGAGAGGAACAGTCAAGTTGTTTGGCTGACTGTTCTAGAATAGACGTCAAAACACTCCTGATGGTGCGGATTTGTCTTTCCCAGACACCACCCATGTGACTTGAAGCTGGGGTGTTCATGATGAACTCACATCCCAGTTCCTTGAGCTCCTCTTGATCCATCTCTCTCAATGCCTCATCAAACTCACGCCTTGCACCAGCGAAGTTTGTCCCTCTATCACATCTTATCTGCCGTACCATTCCCCGAATAGCGATGAAGGAGCGCAGAGCGTTAATGAAGGCATCGGTGGTCATGCTATCAAGCATCTCTATGTGTACTGCTCTAGAACACATGCAGGTAAGTAATAGCCCGTAACGCTTTAGCTCTTTCCTTCCTTCTTTGATGTGGAATGGTCCAAAGCAGTCCATCCCGCAGTAAGTGAACGGAGGAGTAGTGTCCATCCTATCTTCCGGGAGGTCTGCCATCTTTTGTTGTTCAGTGCCTCTTCTGAACTTCCTGCACTTGTAAATATGGGATGACACTGTCTTGCTGCATCCAAGGATCCATATGCCATTCGAGCGGAGCTCGTTCATAGTCATTCCTCGGCCCTGATGGTGCACTCTCTCGTGATAGTGCTTGACCAACAATGCTGACACATGACTGTCCTTTGTAAGAACTGCTGGATGCTTCACATGTGGATGTAGGGCAGCATGAGTTAAGCGGCCTCCCACTCTGATGATTCCTTTGTTATCCAGGAATGGACTTAGCTTGTTCAACTTGGACTTGCAACCTATCTCCTTGTGATGCTGGGTTGTGATGCAGTGCCTTTGCACGGCGCTGGAGCCTGGCAATAGCTTTTACCACTCTTAACCAGTCTGAGAACTTGTGTAGGCGATCTAAAAGCGACCTCACCTCCTTTGCCTGAGTATCATGAACCTGGGCCTTCTTGAGCTCTGGGTCACTAATTGAGATATCTCCCACCTTTACGTCTCCACTTGGTAGCTCTTTCTGCCACAGAAAGGCTGGGCCTGTGAACCAGTTAGAGGCTACAAGCTGTTCTGCCGTGAGACCTCTTGAGGCGTGATCTGCTGGGTTCTCCTCAGTAGTCACATACCTCCACTGCGCTGACTCTGTGCTTCGCTTGATGCGTTCTACACGGTTTGCTACGAACACATGAAATCTTCTGGCTTCATTACTGATGTATCCAAGTACAACCATAGAATCAGTCCAAAATAGTTCTTGTAGGCATTCTACTACGAGCTCTTTCTTGAGCAGGTCACTGATGCGGACAGCTACCACTGCTGCTGACAGCTCTAGTCTTGGTATGGTCGTGACCTTAGAAGGGGTGACTCTTGACTTTCCCATGACTAAGGTACAGTGGACTTCACCTGATGTACTGACCGCTCTGAGGTATGAGCACTCTCCGTAGCCTGACACACTGGCGTCCGAAAAATGGTGGAGCTCATAGTGCTGAACGTTGCAGCTTGGTGGAGTGTAGCATCTCTGGATCTTCACACCAGCCAGGTTTTTCAGGTCTTTGAGCCAATATTCCCACAAGGGTCGAAGGTCATCAGGCAAGGGGTCATCCCAACTGAGCTTGTCACGACACATCTGCTGCAGTATCTGCTTTCCAACCAGGATGAAGGGTGCCACGAACCCAAGCGGGTCATATACTGAGGCAACCGTGGACAAGACTCCTCTTCGGGTAAATGGATTTTCTTTGACAAGCACTCTGAACTGGAACTGGTCAGAAGAGACGCACCACTGAACACCGAGTGCTCTATCCATGTGTTGCTCTCCGAGTGCCATGTCCAAGTCCTTGGCAACTTTAGCACATTCCTCTTTAGGGATTGTGGCTAGGACTTCCTTGCTGGTAGAGATGAACTTATGCAGCCGGAGTTTGCCTGTGCTACATAGTTCTCTTGCCTCTTTCACTAGTTGGATCGCTTGCCTTTCAGATGTTACACTTGCCAACCCATCATCATCAGATATCCATTCTCCCACCTTAGGAAACGTAGGTAATCTTGATCTTCTGCATTCACGTGGAACTGGTGAAACATGCGCTCAATATCGCACATGATTGCCACAGGACCTCGACGAAACCGACAGAGGACTCCGATCAAGGTGTTTGTCAACTCTGGGCCTGTCAGGAGATGATCATTCAGGCATGTCTCTTTAAATCTTGCAGAGCAGTCAAAGACGACTCGAATTTTCCCAGGCTTTTGCGGATGATACATCCCGTGGTGGGGAATGTACCATGCTGGGGCTTTGCTGATATCTTCTTGTGGGACCTTTTCTGCATCTCCACGGGTTATGGTCTCGTCCATGAAGGTCTTGTAGTCTTGGTAATACTGCTTGTTTCTCTTCAGCTTCCTTTCTAGGCATCTGAGACGGTGGATAGCACATATCTTGTTATCTGGTAAGTTAGGTCTGTCTTTCTTGAATGGCAGTGGCATTTCGTAATGACCATCCTCCTTGAGCCTGATGCCTTTTTCCATCCTTGACAGGAATCTGAGGTCTTCTTGAGATATGTTGCCGTCCTCTGAAGCTTTTTCCACAAAGTCAGATTCCAGCACCTTGATGACAGCTGAAGGCGAGACAACTTCCTGGATTTGTGTTCTACAGACGTAGTGCACTTCGCTTGTGAGGTTTGAAAAGGATGGATTACCTGGTATCACTTGCTTAACGATGACCTGGTGACTCACTCCAATCGCGTCTCCATAGTCGAGTGATAGGTTGCCGTAGCCAACTACACTCCAGCCCAAGTCAGTTCTCAGTGCAAAGGGCTGATTGTCTTCCCCAGAAACCACTTGTCTTGGGACGAGTGCTTGAGTACAGTTGTAGCCAATTAGCAAGCCTACGTCGCAGCTTTGGTGCGGAGCTATCTCATCTGCGATGTGTTCGAGATGTGGCCATGCTTTCGCCGTCTCTGGTGTGGGAATATGATCTCTGTTTGCAGGTATGAAATCTCTTGTATAGGTCACTGGCAGGGGAATTATCTTGTCCGAATGCATTCCTCTTACTTGCAGACCAGTAAGTTTCCTACAGGACACAACAGTGTTTCTTGAAGCCATTGTTGAGAGTTTTAGCTGAACTGGTTCGTTCTTCGCATGTAGAGCCTTTGCAGTGTCGTCCAGGAGAAAGGTTGTGTCACTCTGTGTATCAAGAAGTGCATACACAAGAACTTCACGATCAGGCTCACTTGAGGCCCACACCCACACTGGGATGATGGTGGATGTATGAGTGCCTTTGACATGCTGGAGGACTCTATTGGATGTTGCTTCAAGTGAGGTTCTTGTTGCCCTATCCTGTGACCGTTCAATTTTGCGTCCATTTGACATGTCTCTTGCTGCATCAGGCATTGTTGACCTCCTTCCTTCCTTGCGTGCGATTATCATGGAGGCAAGTCGGGTGTTTTTTCTCACACGTTTTGCAGATCATTCTGTTTTCGCAGTCCTTTGAGCGGTGGCCAGACTTCAGACAGCCAAAGCACAACTTATTTTCTTGCACAAACTTGACCCGGTCAGAGACAGTTTCATCTTTGAATTTATAACACTGGTGAAGACTGTGCCCTGTCCTTTCACAGAACACACAGCTTGTGGCGGCAGCCTTTTCGTCTGAATTTGTCGCCAATACCTTTGCTCCAGGACCTCTGTTCCTTGGATCCTTGCTCTTCTCACATTCAACTGGTTTTAGAGCGTGGAGGGATGATATCGGGTTGCAAGCGATTTTTGCTTCACGTGTAACGAACATGACAAACTGACTGAAGCTTGGGTACCTGCGACTATGTTCTTCCTCTTCCATAACCTTCCTATTCCATCTTGAGCTCAGCCAGTCTGGAAGTTTAGCAAGCATTTTCTGATTTTCATTGCAGTCATTGAGTATCTCAAGACCCTCAATCTGAGACATGGCGGCTTCACAGCCACGGAGGAAGTCAGCAAGTTCTCGGAGTTCTGAGCTTCCTTTGGAGCTTATCTTGGGCCATGAATCAAGCTTGTCTCTGTAGGCTTTGGCTATGAGGAATGGATTGCCATATCTCTCTTCTAAGATGGTCCCCGCTGCGCAATAGGCGGACTCTGTGCCTAGAAGGAAATTACTCTCTATGGCCCTTTTTGCAACTCCACCCACATACCTTCGCAAGTAATAGATCTTCTCGTCACCTGGTATGTTTTTCCGGTCAATAAGTGTCTTAAATGAAACCTTCCAGTCGTTGAATCTGAGTGGATCGCCGTTGAACATTGATGGTTCAGGTATGGGAAGACGACTCGCGCTGATGGAGTCTGCAAACACTTTCACGAGGGCTGCAGTGGTATCTTCTTTGTTCAGAAGTGGCATAGCTTGTGGTTGAGGGTGATGCTTTGACAGGTTACGTTCCTGTTTGACCTCCTTCCTTTCCTCCTTCAAGGGGACATGTTGATGGAGCAGCGCTTCCACTTCTTCATCTGAGCCTTCATTCTGCTCATATACTTGCAGTCGGGCCTTGGCAGCCTTTAGATTCTTTAATGTATCCATTCGCTCTATTTGCCTGCGTTTGGCCTCTAGAACCCTCTTCCTTTCTGATTCTTCGGCTTCAAGAACCCTCTTCCTCTCTGATTCTTCAGCTTCAAGTTTTTCAAGTTCTTCGATATGTCGTTCCTTTTCGAGCAGAACTTGAAATTCGGCTTCATTGGCAGCAGCTTCGGCAGCGGCGTATTGCCTGTGTGAAGAAGACTGACTTGAACGTCTGGATGTGAATTTTGAGCTGCTTCGAGAGCTTTGGGCAGAGAACTTGGAGGACTTGGTGTGTTGAGACTTAATGCTTATATTATCTGAGACTACAGACTTGCTCACAGATCCTGTTTCTTCAACACCTTGTTCATCATCCACTTGACATTCACCCCTTTCAGTTTTTAGATAACCTCTTGCAGTTTTGATTATCTTCTTTGTTACTGCTTCACAGGTGTCTACTCTGCGACGTGTGTCTTGGTCTGGAATTTTGATGTGTCTTAGCTCTTCATAAACATCATTTAGATTATTTGAGGCATTGCTGACCTTGGTAATGTGTTCATGCAGCAGGTTGTTTGAGCATTGACCACTCAGCGTACCTTTGGCGTCCTTAATGATAGTCTTCCACTTCTCGTAGCTCACGCTGAAACGGTGTGCAACCTTTCTTACTTGCTCATCGTGCAGTTCTTGGCCCTTCTCCGTCAATTTACGAACTCTTTGGCCTCTTTGTGGCTCTTGTGAGGTAGTGGGGTTATCAGCTTCAGTGCCTTCGGTCGTTTGTGGTTGTGCTTCTGTGCAGTGCTGCTTCATGTCATCATCACTGACACGTTCTTCGTCACTCTCAGGGGCTAGCTCAAACTCTGACATTTTACTTGGGTTACTTTAGTTTGGTTTAAATCCAAAACTATCTTTAGCTTAGTAATTAACTCAGTAGTAAAGTTGGGTTCAGGGTAGCTTACAATATTTTTTAGGTATTTGTTTACAGCTGTATTTAACTTAAATCACAATAAACACAAAGATATTGCCTCTTTCAAAAGGTAAGCTACAGACATATTAAACACTTGCTAAGTAACAGCAATACACTTTTAAATTCACAGTAATACAGTTGTCTCTTAATTTAGTGTCATTGGTTTAACAGAAATTTTACAGTGTAACCACCAATATACACAATCTCAATAACACAATGTGAGTATCAATGCGCTTCAAATAATCAAATAAAAGGTCGGTAAACATCAACTTGTTATATGAAAATGAAAATAAAGTTTCAGTCTCTTGTGCACTTAAAGTCAATGGTTTAAATAAACTGTACTGAAAAAAGTCTTTTATTTGCAGCCATGTTCACGCCGTCCTGGTGGTAAAGGATACACACGCGGCATGGAGATGGCCGCTGCTGTCTGGTTGCGTCTTCCTCGGCTACTCATGCAGAGCAGTCGAGTTCCCACTGTAGCTCCCAAGTAGTTCACACGAGGCCAGAGGTCTTTGTTAGAAAACGGGGTTTTATTTCCAGGTCGAACCAACCCGTGAGAACTGGGTTAAGAGAGAAAAATAAATGAAAATAAATACAAATTCACAATATGCAAATGTCCGTTTTTACAGCAGCACAACAGGTGTTACATTACACCAAAAAACACTTCACACACACCTCACATACAGCCCGCAGCTCAATATTAACTTGCACATTTACAAACTTAACTTACATAAACATATTCACAACTTTACATAGTATGCAAATCACTATCACGCACAACCATGCAATTGAAAGCAACACAATAAAATCGTTCACATTCTTCTTAGATATAAATAAATGATAAACATACCTCGTCCACTGCCTACTACTTGAGGGAATCTTATCTTATTGCTTGTCCTTTATAGTTTTTTCTTCTTCTTCTTATGTTCTTTTACTTTTAACTTTAATTTATAGCTTATTGATTGTGCTGCTTCTTTCGCGCTGTTTGGCTAGGTACGTCGCTTAAAGGTGTCGTGTAGGAAACATATGACGGCGGCAATTAGTTCCGCCCCAGTGCCATTATAACCAGTAGGAACCAAAAACAAACTGCCAATGTGCGGCAGTTACAGCATGGATCAAAAAGCGCTTGTTTTAGTCAATCTACGGAAAACTGTAGTTTAGCACTAGACACGCCAGAGTTCGGCAATACCCCCCATCGCGCAATGACGTTGGTTAGGAAGAGAGGAGTCTAATTCATTTTAAACAGTGCCGTCTTTAACTATGTTCGAAAGGAAGCATCTTTTCATCTCTCCTTGACCCAATGACGTTTTCCACAAAGGTTAAGGAAAGGAGGCATAAAGGTTAGGAGATTTGACTATTCGTTGAGTCAGTGGTTTGAACGAGTTGTAGTAGCAGAGAATGGCCTGAGGGGGCAGTATGTACATTGTTAAATTCATGAATTTAGTAGTAATCAGTGTTGGGCAAGTTACTTTAAATTAGTAACCTAGTTACAGTTACTAGTTACTTCTTTCAAAAGTAACTCAGTTACTTTAAGTTACTCGTAACTTTCAAGGTAACTAGTTACTAGGGAAAGTAACTTTTTTTTCCTAAATTATCTTATTTGTATCTTATGTGTTGCCTCCCTAACTGGATAGCTAGGGAGGCTGCCAGTCCTCTGGCTTGCTTACATGTAAGTCCTATCCTACCACAAGCGCAATGCGCCACTAGTGACCTGAACGTGCCATAGCAGTGTAGTAGTGTGAGTGCAAATGAATTAAATATTTCCATTGTTTCCAACTGTTTCCAACCCTCTACAAATGCACACACATTATTTTGGGGTTGATGTTGCATAGTGTTCGACAAAACAACTGTAAAATTTGATCATTGTACCCAGTATCACTACGATGAAGCAGTTGATCAACAAAACACAACATACAGTATGTTTTGAAACTTTTGATAGGCATATTTATCGTAGCCATTGAAACAGATACATAGTTTTGGCAGTACAAAAATTAAACTGTGCCTCAGACCATTTACCAACTGTAGGAATCAATAGTGCAAAACTGATACAATAGATGTTTTCAATGTAAACACAGTGAGGTTTATCCGTTCTTTGTAAGTTAACCTTAACTCAAAACAGCTAAACTCCACATACTGGAGACCTCATCATCAATAATGATGGGCAAACTTAAAAGTATTTTCAGCCTCACAAAGAAACTAAATAAATAAAAAGTACTTTCAGCCTCACAAACATAGTTAATGTTTAACAAAAATAATATTTCCTCCACTCTGGCCGTTTAGATAAATAAAACAACTGATGAAATCAATAGTGGTGGATAAAGTGCTTTAGTAGTCTATGTCTATATCAGTCTTTGTCCATACATCTCCGTCATTTGTTTAGCTGTGTCTGGGTTATAGACTGTGCAACAGGCTTTGTAAAATGAAGCTTTTGTTGTTTGGCTGGAGCGGCTTCTCCTTTAGCGTCGGCGGAGCTGACGTTATCAGCAGCATCACCTGTCTATTTCAACTAGCTTGGTAGATGCCTGTTGTTTCTGAAGATGTTTCATCAGATTAGAATTGCTAGTTTTTGATGTGGCTAGAGTTTTCGAACCTCCACAAAGATGACAGGTCACCAAAATATTCCTTATGTCTTTTACTGTCAGAAAGGAAAAATAGTGTGCATATTTCCATGAGAGAAATACAACACCTGGACCGTCGTCGACTGCCGCCAGTTTTAATTCATTTACTTGCGCATCGCTGCGTCACGTGACTTACGTCCGCTTCACGTCCACCACGGAAACTGTAGTTCTGGGTTATGCAAGTAACGAGCCTGTTTAAATCGCAGTAACGATAACGCGTTACTGATTTTGACAAAGTAATTAGTTACAGTGCTCGTTACCACAAAAGTAACGTAGTTACTGTAACGCGTTACTTAATAACGCGTTAGTCCCAATACTGGTAGTAATATAAAAAAAGTTGTATATTTTTACAAAATGCATTGCGTGAACATTGCTGAATAACATTTGTCATGTATATTAAATGTATTGGAGGAGTTTAGCTTGCCATTAACCAAGTTAAAGGACAATTAAATAAATCGCACCAAACATGCAGAAGACAATGTAGGATTTTAATATATAAACACTTGACAGAAGTTGAATACATGTTTTTGTCAAGGAAAGCAGAGGAAAACATTTTCCTAAATGTCGTTTCAAAATGTCCCCACCATTCAGAAAGCAAGTGAAGAGGTTTGTATAAAACCAGTCCTCCCTGACCAGCTCTGTCCCTGACTCTAAACCCTGACCCTCAACCCTAACGCTGAACCCTCTGAGGGCAGGAAGACGCTCCTTCAGAGTAAAGGTTCAAGAAGTCACTCCTTCAGAGTAAAGGTTCGAACCACGGAGACAGAAGAAGAAGGGGAAGGAGTAGAGAGTAGTGAAGTAGTAAGGTTAGTGACAGACGTGAGGGAAAGGCGTGTGGAAGCACACAGGTACATGTGGGGCCAAGAAGATCACTCCCACTGGAGGTCATTGATCCATCAGCCTCAGACCGCTGAGCTCAGCAGGTCTCCTGGAGGACGAGGCTCAGATGAACTGAGGAGACGGGAACAGCAGGATGGCAGGATCAGGTGAGGTTCAGCTCAGGTGAGTCTGCCCGGACCATACAGGATCAGGTGAGGTTCAGCTCAGGTGTGTCTGCCCCTGACCAAACAGGATCAGGTGAGGTGAGGCTCAGGTGTGTCTGCCCCTGACCAAACAGGATCAGGTGAGGTGAGGCTCAGGTGTGTCTGCTCGGACCAAACAAGGATTAGGTTCAATATTCAAAAGCAATGCAAATGCAACATTATCTGAACCAAAGAGACGTCATTAAGGAGCAGGCAGGCATTAGGGCGCCTTGCTCAAGGACGCATCACTGTATTCTGAGGACTTGAACCCGGCACCATTGGTCTGAGAGTAGGACCCCGAACCCCCTACCTTATCCACTATGTCCAGATAATGCAAATTTACGAGGAATCCTTGATGGTCCCGGTCGTCCTCAGGATTTGCCTTCCAGATGTACGGCTTCTCCGTCAGTCCTCCAGATTCCTGGTCTGGTTACAAACGTAATTTGTCTCTAATGTAAGGTAACAAACACAGTAGCAGTTTGTCTCTAACGTAAGGTAACAAACACAGTGGTAGTTTGTCTCTAATGTAAGGTCACAAAGTGTGGCAACCCGGCCCAATTAAGGACATGCAGAGCACCTGAGGAACAGGTGGAGAAGCAGGGCTTAAATAGCCTGCTTCTCCACTCATTCAGGGCTCTCCCAGCCATGTGGCTCCTGTACGGAGAGACCGGTCCTCGTGGGTGACGACATTCCACCCACGGGGGATAGGACCGTCGATTCCTCCCAGGTTTTTTTCGTTGTTGCCTTATTTTCAGTATGAGACTTTGTTTGAGTTTGGATTAAACATGCCCTTTTGGCTTTTGAAAAAAAAAAAAAAAAAAGTTGTGTCCTGTTTGGGGAGCAGGTTGTTCGCTCACCGTGCCGGGTTACCACAAAACACAGTGGTAGTTTGTCTCTAATGTAAGGTAATAAACAGTAGTAGTTTGTCTCTAATGTAAGGTAACAAACAAACAGTAGTAGTTTGTCTCTAATGTAAGGTAACAAACACAGTAGTAGTTTGTCGCTAATGTAAGGTCACAAACACAGGAGTAGTTTGTCTCTAATGTAAGGTCACAAACACAGTGGTAGTTTGTCTCTAATGTAAGGTCACAAACACAGGAGTAGTTTGTCTCTAATGTAAGGTCACAAACACAGGAGTAGTTTGTCTCTAATGTAAGGTCAGAAACACAAGAGTAGTTTGTCTCTAATGTAAGGTCACAAACAGTGGTAGTTGGGCTCTATTGGAGTGTAACAAAGTAGCAGCTGTAGTTTGTCTGGTAACCAACCACAGTAGTATGCCGTAACTTGTACTGGACAAACTAATCCTGCGTTACAACAAGTCCACTCTGTTTACTTCATGCAAACTGAGGAGAATCCTTGTTGGTAGAGTGATGTCGTCCTCCAGAGTCCTGGCTCCTCCATCAGCTCTCCTCAGCCAGAGTCCTGGTCTGGAACAAACAGCGCAAGTCTGGCCCCAACGTCTGGTGGTAACAAACATGTAATTCGTCTTTTTTTTTAAGCCCTTTATTTCCACTTTGTTAGGTTAATAGAAACTTACAATCCTTGTTGGTAGAGTGATGGTCATCCTCCAGATTCACGCCTCCCCTATCAGCTCGCCTCCGCTCCAGAAACACGTTCTAGTAAGAAAACACAGCGGTAGTTGGTTAGCGCATGTCAGAGTAACAGCAGTATTTTGCCCTTTTCAAGTCAACCATGTTAAGTATATACAAACTTATGAGGAATCCTTGTTGGTCGATTCCTAGTCGTCCTCCAGCGTCTCACCTCCTCCATCAGCTCTCCTCAGACAGAGTCCTGGTCTGGAACAAACAGCGCAAGTCTTGCTTCAACATGTGGTAAAACAGATGTAGTTGTCTGGTATGTATGGTACAAACGCCGGTAGTTTGTGGTAGCAGTATTCTACAAGAAGTGGCAGTGAGTGTGATGATCACTTCAGAGTCAGGTCTATCTACCCCACGACAGACATCCTCCACCAGGCAGGGCCTCCATCAGCTCCTCCGTCAGCGCCTTCAGCCATGGATTCCTGGTCTGGTTACAAACACAGTTGGTCTCAGCAGTAAATCACCTGGGGACGCAACACACCCCACCTCCTGCATCTGAGGTTCACTTTGACGAATTTAAAACAGATTCAAACACTTCAATTAGACAACGTCTACAGATTGACGTGTTCAGCAATTCATCCACTACGGTCGTATCAGCACTAGTAAGAATAATGGCTCATATGACTCCTACATAACCCCCGTATGAATAAACTCAAATCACAGCTTGGCACAGATTTATAGTCATAAGACGATCAAAACCAGACCTAAACTACAGATGATTTTAGTGTTTCAGATGAGCATGGTGATGGTTATCCTCTGGTCCGGTGCTGCAGGCCCCTAGTCTCCAGCCTCAGTCTCCGGTCCATCCTGGCACCACAAGCCGCTGGTCGCCAGCCTCTCAGCCACAGCAGCAGGTTTATATCAGCATTTGCCCAACAATAAACTTATTTGACTCATCCGAAACCGAGTTACACAATTAATTTATTATTTTATAACTCAAGGCTAGAAAAGACAGAGAGACCAGACATGAGCTTCCCGTTTTTGGAATGAAGACAGAGCAGTCCACAAGTTTAAATAAGTGGTTCAGCCCATGCATTGAAACTGACCTGAGAAGACTCTACTCACACACCAGAGCACTGACCTGTTCTGGAGGACTTCTGACAGGAGGTGGAGGTCTGGCTCTGGGTGAGGAGACGGAGGTCTGGCTCTGGGTGAGGAGGCAGACACCTTGGGACAAGCTACATGTTACCTTTATAACCTTGTACAGTTCTACAGTTTCTTCTACTGTAACATGTGCGAAAGACGGCCATTATTTTAGCTTTGATATTATTCAGTTGGTAACTCAGCACCAAAGTCGTTGTTTAGCGTCATTCCATTGGTTAGAGTTTAACTTCTGTGGCATTTAATGACATCAGATATTTAGAACGCACAAAAGCTGAAGTACCAAAGAACACTAAGCAGTATCGATATTAAATCAAATATACTCAGCCATATTCAGGTGCTGGGTTCCGTTGAAGAAATGCCAAATTGTCTTCCACCGTGAAATGATTTTCAGCCTTCACTGATGGTCAGAAATGGGCCCGCAAGTAGAACGCTATTTTGTACGCAGCGATAGTCCCGTCAACGTGGTTAAAAGTACGGCGCAACCATCGGAAATTATCAACATATTGTACGATGTACGTGTGAGTATGTATTTAATATCAAACTTAAGTTGTTTAAGATAAGGGGCAACAATTCCCAATGGAAACCGACTGAAAAATTAGTTTCCGTTGGCAGCGGCTCGAGGTTACGCATATACAATCCAGAATGTTCCGCCAGATTCCCTCAGGGGACTCACGTCCAACTAACTGCCAGGTGGGTTCTTATGGTTGTCAAGACTACAACGTTCTATGCTAACCATTGAGACTAACTCAAGTGACCGCGCTCAGAACCTTCCACGGCGGGAAGCACAAACCGTCCGACTGGAATCCGAACATTCCGGCCGGAACCATCCAAAGAAAAAAAACAGAACCAGCGCCTCACCTGGAGCTGAACGGAGGAAGATCCTGAAGTCCAGCGATGGTCTTCATTAAAACACAGCCAACAGACTTACCTTGATGTGATCTGTTTGTTGCTGTTGGTCATTACTACTATTATGCACCCAGTGTGTACAAGTTATATCACTCAAAACCGTACGAAGAACAGAACTACCATGTACGTCCCACAACAACTTTAAACCTCAAATCCTTGCCTAAAAACAATGGAATCATTCAATACAAAACCGTGTCTGCATTTTACAATAAAATGAACAATTATCTAGATTATTCAGGGTACAAACCATACAGAGCAAATCTAAATGTTGAGCTCACAGAGAGCCGACCCTAGCCCTGCAACGTCACCCTGACCGCCTCATCACCAACAGCAAATCATGCCAGCCAGCCAACACAAGTACAGGTCCAGTGAGAAGTGGGCATTTGAGCAAAAGGACTGCCCACAATAAAATGAAGCCCAATTCCTGAACTATCCAACCATCTTCATGGTTTAAAGATTTACAGACTTGACATGCCTTTGTGTTCTAATCACCTTTGTCTGCTCCCTCGTTGCTTATAAAACTCTACATCTCCATCGCAAGAGTGTTGCATCCTACTCATGAGGGTGTGGTCTGAGTGAGCAGAGATGCATGCTGGGATACAGTGCTGTCTGAAGTCTTCAGGTCTATAGACACACCCCTCAGGAGAAATCAAGTGTTTGAGAATCTGTCGTGACATCATTTACATGAGCTGGAATATTTTTCAAGATGGCGCCAGGATTCTCAGAGGAGAAAGGCCAAGAGGAAGATGTGAGGGTTCTTCCTCTCAGCCAGTGGAACACAGCAACGGTCTTCATCAGAGTACCATGGAACACTTTAAAACGTCCTCCTCTATACACCGTGAAGCCCCAGTGAAGGTTTCCTTACCTCCTCAGCAGAAGAGCACAACTTCAGCTTGAAGAGCGCACTAGTTGGAGTTCCCAGGTTGGTTCTGCTTTAAGGGAACCAATCGTTCAGCTAGTCCTGTACGAAACAAATACAGTTCAGCGAAGACGTGCAACTGAGAGCAAGACAAGATCCACAGGGCTGTCTGTCAATCCAGCCAGGTGGGAAGAGCCGCCTCACTGAGGACATCTTGAATATCCATTGAGGTCCCTTTCCAACTTCAGACTCTCCTTGTGGAATGCCTTTAGGTGTCCATCCTCCATTGATCCTGATTGGTGTAGTCCTAGTTTGAAGTCACTTATCTGAACACGCCGCTTGCATCCTTTTACACTTGATTTGGATACTCTCCTCCCTGCCCAGTGTGTTGTATGTTTCTCCGGAGCGTTGCTCCGTACTCTTCATGTCTACTGGAGGCCTCAAGTAAACGTGTGGCCGTCCATCAGGGATGATTTAGTTGACCATTCCAATATCCCTGGCCAACCACACAGACCCCCGTCTAAACATTATCACTGTCAAAGCAGGACACACACGTAGAACCCCATGCCAGGTGTGAGTGGGACACACACACACACACGAACCCTAGTGATGCTCAAAAATCATCCATCTCATGTCAAACCGCCACACACCACTGAGCCATAAAAGGCCAAACACTCATGCAGGGTAAAAACCTCATGCCAAATAACGTTCCATCCTCCACACCCAGCTCTCCTGCCAGGACACCTAGAACAGAAAAATCTATTTCTCTTGGGACTTAAATTATGTACAACATTCTTCAGTGGCGTCCCACATTGGTGATGGATTATACTTGGTGTCTCCAAAATGTGTCCCAGGTTGATTCAACGTCTCTAAAGTCATGTCTTTGTAGTCCAGTGGTTTCCTGAATGAGGGGCCTTAACAGATGCAAGCGGTGCAGCTTTAGTCAGCCTGAGGACAGGAAGGAGATCATCTGTTCAGAAGACCACCCAGTGGAGGGGGGTGGCTCTTGAGGAGCAGGATCCATCTTGGAGTGGCCCCGAATAAGACCTTCTTGGAAATGAAAGTGTTCCTGAGGAGTCACGATGCCTGGAGGGGACTGTTGAATGTGTTCCATGGTTCTCTGTCAGACTGAAGTTGTGTTTTAGTCATTGAGATGAGGAGCCCCCTCATCTCCCCCTGGTGTTTCTCCTTCTGAATCCCTGTCTCCATCTTAAAGAACATTCTAGTCCATGTAACTGACGTCACAACGGTTTCTCAGACACTCGGTTTCCCCTGAGGGAGCGTGTCCACAGACCTGTAGACTTCAGACAGCTCTGTATCCCAGTATGCACCTCTGCTCACTCAGACCACACCCTCATCAGTAAAGCAACACTCATGTGATGAAGATGCAGAGCTCAGGAGGGTAGCTGGAAAGAAGACTGAAGACATCAGAACCCAACCCATTACTCCAGCTTACAACAATAACTTAGAACCTGTAACCATTTTAACAAACCATTAAAACCAACATAAACCAAACACCTAGGTAACCCATGAACCAATAAAACATCCTTACTAAGATCAACCTTAAGCTAATGGTTTAACTCACCAGGAAGCCAAAATACATCAATGTGCCCAAGAGTAATGAGAAACTAATGACTTACAGTTCGCAATTCATCTTCATGGTTAAGTTGGGATACTCACAGAACTGCAGTTAAATATCCATGATAGACCTTTGAAGGAAGGAACAGTTTACTCATTATTGTCCCCAAACTTGGGCACTGTCCCGCAGTTCAACATCAGAGTTAAACCACCACAATCCCCGATTTCCTTCACAAATTATCAGTGATTTATATTCAACATACAAGTCAAAGCAGTTGTGCTTTGCTACACATTTCTACTCACATTAGGTCCAGATGAGATGCTCCTCTTCACTTCAAAAAGTCTGGATGTTTGGGAGACGGTACACTGCCAAACAGTGGAGGACACCAACGTAGTGTCCGGTTCCCTCTTAAGTGAAATGCATCAGATGCAACCAATTAACCAATTAAGAAAACCACTTGGCGCGCGAGCTGCGGCAGGTGAGCTAATTAGTAAAACTCAACGCAGGTTCGGCGCCCTCTGGTCGCCTTGGTAACAGTGAGAGTCTAACACACAGCTCTGTGTTTGATCTTAAATGACCTCCCTCGTTTTAATTAAAGGAGTACAACTGAACTCCCACTGGGGGAGTTCCGCTGTAGTGAATCGCTATGGTGACGTTGACGCTCCCGCTCGTGCGGAGTCCTCCTCCCCATAAGCCACGCCCACTGACTGCCTGGACGGCGCGAGGGGAGGGAGAGATCCCGACGCTGTTGGCACGAGAGCCGTGCACCGCGATAACTCAGAGCAGCCAGCAGCATGGGAATGAATAACTCCATCACACGTTTATATGTGTTTCACCTCCCTGATGGTGTGAATAAGTCGCCAAGTGTGTCGTTAGTCGCCTTTAGGAAATAAAGGCGCAAAGAGTCAATGATACGGGCACAACTTTTTACGATCTGTAATGTTTGATAGGCTTACCACTATAATTTTAGTAATTCTGTTTATTATGTAGGCTACTTGTTTAGTTGTATTCGTTGTTAAAGCATATTGGTAATAAACAACTCAGTCGAACCAACTGAATGTTCTCGTGTGTTCAGCCGACGATCCTTCCTGTTTCTTCAGTCTAAATCCTCTAAACTGAGCAGATATTTCTCCAGAGCTCTCTGTTGGTTATCCTAGCAGCACACCCTGGGGGGTCCTTCCAGCCCCTTGGATCCCAGCAGGTCTCTGGTGTCCTGCCCCCTGGCGTTGGCCCAGCCTTCAGTCCCTCCCGCCGGCTCTTCCTCCACTCACCGGTGGCTTGGTGGACCAGCTCAGTCCTCTGGAGACAACAGAATATTTTGAATTATGACTAATAAAGCACGTATATAATCGAATGGTTATGATGGTAACAGCGCATGGGAAATATCTATAGTTTGAAGTGAGTTGTGTGTGTGTGTGTGTGTGTGTGTGTGTGTGTGTGTGTGTGTGTGTGTGTGTGTGTGTGTGTGTGTGTGTGTGTGTGTGTGTGTGCGTGTGTGTCTGCGTGAGAGACCCACTTTTAGCAGCAGGGGGTGAACTAGTACTTCAAACGGGGCTGTATCTGTATCACAGACTGTATCGCTGTCTGCTGCTCTCAGCTCTGCTGCTCGTATGCTGTGCGCGTGCACATCGGGGAGAGTTCCTACAGCAGCGTAGCGCCAAAAAAACAGCTATTCTGCTAGTCTGTTTCTGTTGAAAATCGGTTTGGGGTTAGATAAAAAGTATTCGGGGAAGCCCCGGAAACCCGGAGAGATCAACACCGTTTAATCATCACGGTTACAGTCGCAAACCCCCACTAAATCCCCCCAATGTCTCTCGTTTTGCTCCGGCTCTCTTTTAACTCCAGAAAGAGGAGAAGACACATCAACGCATTTGAAGAGGCCGACACAGTGCATGAATGCAGTGCAGCCATTTACCGTGGGCGAGGAGGCAGGTGTTAGGGGAGGAGGCAGGTGTTAGGGGAGGAGCCAGGTGTTAGGGGAGGGGCCAGGTGTTAGGGGAGGAGCCAGGTGTTAGGTGAGGAGCCAGGTGTTAGGGGAGGAGCCATGTGTTAGGGGAGGAGGCAGGTGTTAGGGGAGGAGCCAGGTGTTAGGGGAGGGGCCAGGTGTTAGGGGAGGAGCCAGGTGTTAGGTGAGGAGCCAGGTGTTAGGGGAGGAGCCATGTGTTAGGGGAGGAGAGGAGAGGAAGGTATATTGAGGAAACGAAACTTAACATTTATAGAAACCAAAACAACAGACGTCGAAGCTGTTCTCCCTTTCAGGAGAAAAATAAAACGCATTTTGGAACAAAAAGTCTGACCGTAAGAACAAGGTAAGTAAAACAGCACAACTTTGAGAAAGTTAAAACCTCTCTTCCCGTTATGGAATTAGAAATCGATAATTGCTCAATACATAAACCTTGTCGTCTGTGTCTAGGAATGGCCTGTGCTAACACTTGGTGGTCTGAAGAGAACTTTTTATGTTCCATCTGTCTGGATGTGTTCAACAGTCCAGTTACCACCGCATGTGGACACAACTTCTGCAGAACCTGTATTACACAGTTCTGGGATGAACAAGTCCAGTACAAATGTCCTGTTTGCAACGAGATTTTCCATAAAAGACCTGATATACAGGTCAATACCTTCTTATCAGAGCTGGCAGCTCAGTTTAGAACAACCGTACGAGTAAAAGAGCAGCCTTGTGTTGAACCAGCAGAAGTTCCCTGTGACGTCTGTACTGGGACCCAGCAGAAGGCCGTGAAGTCCTGCCTAATGTGTTTTACCTCTTACTGCCAAACCCACCTGGAGCCACATCAGAGAGTCGCTGGCCTAAAGAAACATCGGCTGGTCGAGCCTATGGACCGTCTGGAAGACAGGATGTGTAAGAAACACGACCGACTTCTGGAGCTCTTCTGCCAGACTGAACAGGTGTGTGTGTGTCAGTTCTGCACAGAGGGTGACCACAAGTCCCATCCTGTTGTACCTCTAAAGGAGGAATATGAAGTGAAGACGGCCCAGCTGGGGAAGACGGAGACTGACGTTCAGCAAATGATCCAGGAGAGAAAACAAAAGATTAAGGAGATCAAAGACACAGTGGAACTGAGCAACAAAGACGCAGACAGAGAGATAGCCCATGGTGGGCAGGTCTTCGCTGCTCTGATAGGCTGTGTTGAAAAGGGCCAGGAGGAATTCAACCAAACGGTTCAAGAGAAACTGAAATCCACAGTGAAACGAGCTGAAGACCTCATCAAAGAGCTGGAGCAGGAAATAGAAGATCTGACCGATAGAAGCTCAGAGGTGAAGCGGCTCTCACACACTGAAGACCACCTCCAATTCCTCCAGACCTTCAGATCCCTGAAGGATCCTCCACCCACCAGGGACTGGACCACGGTGGAGGTCCGTCCTCCGTCATACATAGAGACCTTGACGAGATCCCTGGATCAGCTGGAGGAGACACTTAACATGGAGATGAAGAAGCTGCGTGATGCTGAACTGAAAATGGTCCAGCAGTATGAAGTAGATGTGACTCTGGATCCTGATACAGCTCATCCCACGCTCATCCTGTCTGAGGATGGGAAACAAGTACATTATGGAGATGAAGAGAAGGAACTCCCAGACAACCCTAAGAGATTTACAGAGTATACATTTGTTCTCACGAGGCAGAGCTTTTCCTCAGGGAGATTTTACTTTGAGGTCCAGGTTAAAGACAAGACTGCATGGTGGTTAGGAGTGGCCAGAGAGTCCATCGACAGAAAAGGTAAGACAGAGTGGACCCCTGAGACGGGTTACTGGACTCTTTACTACGAAGAGGATGGGTTGGTATTCATTGATAACCCTGATGTCCGTCTCCCTCTGAGAGCTGAGCTCCAGAAGGTGGGGGTGTTTGTTGATTATGATGAGGGTCTGGTCTCCTTCTATGATGTGGAAGCCAGAGTTCATATCTACTCTGCTACTGGCTGCACCTTTACTGAGCCTCTCTATCCAATCCTCGATCCATGGTATCATGAAGAAGGTAGAAACTCTGCCCCCCTGATCATCTCACCTGTCAATCAAACAGACTAGGACCTTTGTTTGATAATAAAACAATCAAACGACCAAAACAACTAATGTTGTTTCCTGAATTACAATAGAATTAGAATCTCTACTATTTGAGATCTCAGATGTCTGCATTAATGTCATACTGCTGTCATTTAACGAGGAGAATATCTTTAAGAATGAACCCTGCAGTTGTCTAACATAACCCTTTATAAAGGGTTATATTACACTCCATTTATGTGTGTGTTTTCCCTTTATTTCTTTTACACGTTTAAAGATATACAATTTGTTGCAGTTATGTAGAACATGTTTAGAGGATTAACATGTATAAATAATAATTCGATTTTTTTAACATTTCTATTGGTTTTAACTTCTGAATATTGAATAACAAAACAATTCAATGTTCCTACACTTTTGTTTTTAATAAAAAGAAAAGGCAAATTTTGTAATGTGTAGGCCAACATTACTTACATTGTAATGGATCATTTCAGGGGAATAGATACATTCCAGTCCAATGGTGTTCAGTATAAATACTGTTTCTGTAATAAAAAAGTGTAATACAAAAAATAAAATAGTTTATTTCTAAAACCCTTATTTTGATGATTTTGAGATTGATGGTACGTTTTAAATTATTGAAGAAATGTAAAAGTTTGTAGTTGATAAACCAGTAAATTAATCTCCAATATACAACAACCCAACATCTGTTTCCCAATTACACAAAGGTCACAGTGACTACACGTAAAGATACTCCCCATGTGTATGATACTGTGACTTTGTCTTGTCAGCTCTCTTCTCCTCTCTTCTCCTCTCCATCCTCTCTCCTCTTTCCTAAACTCTTCTCCTCTCCTCTCCCCTCTCCTCTCTGTTGGCATGTTTAGAACATAGATCTTTAGACTTTACTTTTAGTTGAAGATGTTGCAAGCGGTGGATCTAACAATGAGAGGCCAGAGGAGGTGGAGAGGAGGAGGACCATATGTGAGCAGTAAATCACATACTTTCCCTTTCACTACTTTTGATCATGCGTACTTCCGGTCCCAGACAGGAAGTAGTGGGGTCTCTGTGCCAGATGTGTGTGTGAGCCGGATATGTGTGTTGATGGGTGGGTGTGTGTATGAGTGTGTGTGTGTGTGTGTGAGTGAGTGTGTGTGCTTATGTGTGTGTGTGTGTGTGTGTGCCATGCCAGTTGTTCTCTTCTGGCGTAATGGGATTCTGTTCAGTAAATACCTGCCATTCACCGGGAACCTTTGGATTCTTTTGCTGCCCTCCACGGCTTTCATCTGAGCCTGAATGAGGGCCTCCAGTACATGTGTCTCTGACGAGCACAGCAGACAAAGCATCAGAAGAAGGCCCTGTCGCTGAGTCGGGGAACCGGCCCGTCTCACAGAAGTTGGAACGTGGAATGACCAATCGGTGCACACCAGGACGGCTGGACCCCCCACACACACTACGGGGGCACCAGAGGAGCACTCTCCTTTGACAAGACCAATAGAAGAACCCGAACCCAACAACCAGGCCAGGTCGGGGTGGGGGGGGTGAGTAAGAGCCGATGCATCCGGTCATGATCCGGGGAGGGCAGAGGAAGAACAGAGCGGCACGGGAGAGCAGAAGAGGAAGCAGCGACAGAGGAGCTTGATGTGTCTGGTCAGCCATCTCTCGGTGCACGATCCGGGCGTGTCCGACCACAAGGCCATCTCAATGGAGCTACCGTTGTGTTCTTGAAGAAGGTACTTCAATCCGGGTCGCTTCTAACTCACTTTACTTGTTAAAGTATTTCGGTATGGTAACTATGAATCAAAAGGAGGGAATAGTATTTAACACGCGTGGAGAGAGATACCGCAGCGCTATCTCCCAGCCCCGGGGGGGCTTTCCCCGGGGCTCTCAACGGCTCTGCCATATGTCTCTGAACTCATCAGACTCCCACTCCCCGTTTGTATCAAGTAGGCGGGGCCTATGTGAAGTAGGCGTGGCCTATGTGAGGTAGGCGTGGCCTATGTGCCGTATTGGCTCCTCACCTGTCTAAAGGTGCTGCCATCTGTGGCTGGAGTAGTCATTGCAGCTTATATGTCGGTCCTGCTCCCCTTGTGGCTATGTATAGTAATTACAGATTATATGTTCGATCCTGCGTCCTTGTGGCTATGTGGAGGTAATGCAGCTTGTGTGTTCGATCTTGCTTCCTTGTGGCTATGTGGGGGCAGCTTATGTGCTTAAAATACGTAACACTACCCACCCTGTCCCCCCTCAATAAGCCCATCGGACAAATCAGTTTCAGGCACCTTAAAAACATCAACCCAGTCAGCATGACTACAGCCCCTACCCCCCATTTCAGTCACTGAATCTGTGGATCTCTACAATTCATCCCTCTGCACCCTCCTGGAGCGCCATGCCCCAGCCAAGCCCAGAACCGTCACCTTCACATGCTCAGCCCCCTGGTACACCAGGGAGCTACGACTGCTGGAGACAACGGGGACTGGCTGTCCACAAACTAGCCTAGCGGGAACATCCGACGGCCTGCAGCAAGTCCCTCAGTGACACGCGGTCCCGGTTCTACCCCCACATAATCAACCACAGCCCTGGTAACTCCAAGCAGCTTTTCTCAACCGTAAATCATCTCCTCAAACCTCAGACCCCCCCCCCCCACACTCAGACAACACGCAGCAGCGGTGCAACAGCTTCATCTCCTTCAAAACGAAAGTAGACAACATCCGCTCCCTTCTGTGCTGCCCTCAGTTCGGGACTCCTCATTTTACTTTGTCTTCACATTTTTAGCATCCATTTTCCATATTTACCATATATAGTTTACTTTGAAAACCAATGTGTTTCAGTAACTGTCTAAATACAAAAAAAAAGGGGAATTCCTTCATCCAAACAGTCCTTTTTCCGTTCATCACTTTAGTGGTCAGAACTGCATTATTTAGCTCACACTGCCATCTATTGGCTCAGACATGTGACAGCATATAACTAAGAAATTAAAGGTAACAGAATCTTGGACAGGACAAAAGAAAAATCGTGGCTATTTGGATTTTGCCAAACGGTGGATCAAGCCTTGCTTACCACACGCGTATTATTTGTTAACTGAGTAATTACAACGTTGTTTTCTCAACCCTACATCGACAAACATGGGGAGGCCCAGAAGTGTAAGGGCGGCCCCTTCTGGCAGCTATAGGTATGTTCAGTTTTCAGAAGGAAGACGAAAATCGTGTCAAAAGTGGTATCAAAATAGGTTTTATTTTACATTTGACAACATTGTCCAACTGCATGAAAACATTTTGCATATAAACCTTTAAAAACAAGGAGACAATGTTTCCATTTAGCAAATTGTACAAAAGAATCATTCACAAAAAAAACGTATTAAGTAAATCATGAACTCATTTGCATCGTAATATTAACCAAATCACCAAAGCACAAGGACAGTCTTAACGGCAATGTCTCCAATGTTCAGGCTTGTCAGTAGTCTTACTAGGCCACCACTTGAGTCAATATTCCACTAGTTTGTGCAAACCAGGCGACTCCTTGTGAAGTGGTTCCCCATTATTGTCGCTCTCTCCAGGTGGACTGGATATGTTAAGGCTTGAAATCTAAATGTTTTGAGGCTATTTATGTCCAACATGAAAGGCAAAGCGCTGAACATTTTGGAGAATAATGACACTAGTAGGCAGAATGTAAACCACCTCCAAATCGCTAAACGTTTTGCCAAGTAGCCTATATAATATCCTACTTTGGCAAGTAAACCACATTTTAACATCTTGCATAAATTAAATATATATATATGATGGTGATATAAACTCTGCCCCCCTGATCATCTCACCTGTCAATCAAACAGACTAGGACCTTTGTTTGACAATAAAATAATCAAACGACCAAAACAACTAATGTTGTTTCCTGAATTAGAATAGAATTAGAATCTCTACTATTTGAGATCTCAGGTATCTGCATTAATGTCATACTGCTGTCATTTAACGAGGAGAATATCTTTAACAATTAACCCTGCAGTTGTGTAATATAACCCTTTATAAAGGGTTATATTACACTCCATTTATGTGTGTGATTTCCCTTTATTTCTTTTACACGTTTAAAGATATACAATTTGTTGCAGTTATGTAGAACATGTTTAGAGGATTAACATGTATAAATAATAATTCGATTTTTTTTTAACATTTCTATTGGTTTTAACTTCTGAATATTGAATAACAAAACAATTCAATGTGATTTTAATAAAAAGAAAAGGCAAATTTTAGGCCTACATTACATTGCCTACATTGTAATGGATCATTTCAGGGGAATAGATACATTCCAGTCCAATGGTGTTCAGTATAAATACTGTTTCTGTAATAAAAAAGTGTAATACAAAAAATAAAATAGTTTATTTCTAAAACCCTTATTATGATGATTTTCGAGATTGATGGAACGTTTTAAATCATTGAAGAAATGTAAAAGTTTGTCGTTGATGACCCAGTAAATTAATCTCCAATATACAACAACCCAACATGTGTTACACAATTACACAAAGGTCATGTGTTACACAAAGGTGACAGTGACTGCATGTAAAAATTCTCCCCATGTGTGTGAGTACCGTGACTTTGTCTGGTCAGCTCACCTCTCTCCATCCTCTCCTCTCTCCTCTTCTCTCCATCGTCTCCTCTCCTCTCTCTTATCTCTGCTCTCTTCTCTAGCTCATCTTGTGTTCATTATTGTCGTACATTACGCATTAAGTGTGTTCACATGTCAAAAGTCACTCCATTTAGATTGGTGGATCTAAAATAGATGTTGTACAACTGAACTCCCACTGGGCGAGTTCCGCTGTAGTGAATCACTATGGTGACGTTGACCCTCCCGCTCGTGCGGAGTCCTCCTCCCCATAAGCCACGCCCACTGACTGCCTGGACGGCGCGAGGGGAGGGAGAGATCCCGACGCTGTTGGCACGAGGGCCGTGGACCGCGGTACCTGCTCTGAGTAGCCAGCAGCATGGGAATGAATAACCCAATAAAGTGTCGTTAGTCGCCTTTTAGAAATAAAGGCGCAAAGAGAGTCATGATACGTGGACAACTGTTAATGATCTGTAATGATTTTTACTACTATTGTAGCTCCCTCCAGTTAACAGTCACGGACACAAGGCGTTCTTGTTTACGGGCATTTATTAGCTGAGTCATCCTCGATGCCATCAAACATGCCGTGAGAACTAAATAAAGGCATAGAAATCATACAAGAGTTACATAAATAAGAATATTATCACAGAGAATAACTTATAATTACAATTTTAAGGAAGTGAAACAGGCAACACTGAGGCAACTTCTCTCCTGTGTCTCTCGGTGAACTAACAAATGTAAAGACGTTACCACTTATCTCCACGAGCGGCAATTGGCTCGGCATGCGCTGCAAGCTCCGATGCTGGTACTACAGCATGAACCTCTGCACCCCAGAACAATAGTTCCGCTATACATTACATGAACAGGTAAGCTTGTAAACATATTTCAAAATAAAGTAAATGCAGATAAATATATGATATATTTAAATGTGGTGTCATTCTTATTAAAACTATTCTTTCATGAAACTTAAAATTATTCTAATGAACGAAAATCATGCAACTGTTTCTGCTGGAAGCTACAACTATTATTTTAGTTATTTTGTTCATTTTGTACTTGTAAGTGACTTTTTTCAGTTATATTTGTTGTTTAAGCTTATTGGTTATAAACAACTCAGTCTAACCTACTGAATGTTCTCTCTCTCTGTTTCTCTCACAGTATCTCTGAATTGAAAATCCAATTCTACTGGCAGAAATACTGATATTAAGGAATTTTCCAGACAAAAGTAGTAAAATTGTAAGGCGAAAAAAATAAAAACTAGAACGAAAATTTACTTTGATTGTTGCTGTGTGGGAGATTTAATTATTGCATGTTTTGTTTCCAAAATGTTCATGAATAACATATAATATACATAATCTACCACATAATTTATCTTTTTTTTTTTTTTTAAATCGCACCTTATCCACCTGAAAACACGTATTAACAGTAGGCAGCCTGAGCCGATATAAGAGAAAGCTTTGGGACTGGGCAACCTGGATGGTGGTAGTCCAGAGCTATATATATATATACTATACACACTATATAGATGTATAGATATATACTGTGTGTATACATATATATAAAATAAATGATTGTGATGTAAGTGTTTGATTGGCTAATTTTATTTGATGCCTCAAATGGTGACTTAAATAGGCCTATTTCCTTTACAGTCAATTCTGGATTCAGGGTCTGCGTTCAGGGTCTTATCGACCAGGTAAACACGTGTCCTGCCATCCTCTGAGCTCCAGGAAACGCACCAAGTTCCAGGTGGTTAATATTTAGCTCAGACCTCGTTCACTCAATACATTCATGATCCAAAATCTGACAGCAGCTGACCTCAGATCTGGTGAACTGGGCCTTCATTTCTTTCACTTCATATGTTTTGACCAATCCTGTTGCTGGAGGCAGAGTTATTTGCAGACAAACTAGACCAGCACATGAACATTTTAAAATGTAAGTACACACACATTCCTGCATCATTAATTAAGGTGTATGACAGCTCCCTCTGCTGGACAGTTTGGACAACAGTCTCACACCAAACTACATTTTCCGTTTGAACCAAAGTAGCTATAGTACATTGATGTGAGACCGGGGGCCTCTACGAATTCTCTTTTTTGCATAGGAAATTCCCTTTCCTATGGAGATGACCCGGAAGGGCTTGGAGGAAAGGTGGTTCGAATTCTAAGAATGCTTAGGAAACCCTGCTTTAGCATCCTGAGCTTCCTTTGCGAAAGGAAAGGAGGCAGTGGTATCCCATAAACCTTTACAGCGGCAATATTTAAAGAAACATGCCGACAAAGTTTACCGACTCTACGCGAAGACGCACGAGAGACGCGGTAAAGCAGAAGAATAGAAAAGAAAATAAAATTGATAATAATGGATACCAATCCAGAAACATAATTTGAATATAAATGAATTCATTTGTTGCTGGTTAGTAAGAACATAAAATACACCATAAGAAAAGAAAATGCCAACTTCACATTTAAGAAAGACTACTAGGGGCAGTTAATTTCAACATCTACATAAGTTTAGCCTCTTTTTTTTCCCCCACATGTGAATTGGAATTCAAGTGGCCTAAAATATTCCCGTTGGCCATGTCCGACCTAAGTGATTCTCACTGTTGGCGATAACCTGATTGAAATCAATCAAGAACGCATGTGTAGCTCCCAAGTAGTTCACACGAGGCCAGAGGTCTTTGTTAGAAAACGGGGTTTTATTTCCAGGTCGAACCAACCCGTGAGAACTGGGTTTAGAGAGAAAAATAAATGAAAATAAATACAAATTCACAATATGCAAATGTCCGTTTTTACAGCAGCACAACAGGTGTTACATTACACCAAAAAACACTTCACACACACCTCACATACAGCCCGCAGCTCAATATTAACTTGCACATTTACAAACTTAACTTACATAAACATATTCACAACTTTACATAGTATGCAAATCACTATCACGCACAACCATGCAATTGAAAGCAACACAATAAAAACGTTCACATTCTTCTTAGATATAAATAAATGATAAACATACCTCGTCCACTGCTTACTACTTGAGGGAATCTTATCTTATTGCTTGTCCTTTATAGTTTTTTCTTCTTCTTCTTATGTGCTTTTACTTTTAACTTTAATTTATAGCTTATTGATTGTGCTGCTTCTTTCGCGCTGTTTGGCTAGGTACGTCGCTTAAAGGTGTCGTGTAGGAAACATATGACGGCGGCAATTAGTTCCGCCCCAGTGCCATTATAACCAGTAGGAACCAAAAACGGGAGGTTAACCAACTAAACAAACTGCCAATGTGCGGCAGTTACACTCCCACCAATCACCTGTGATTACTTAAACATCTTAAGGACATATACTGCATATAAAACATCAAATAAAGTAAATTTGGTCACTAATAAACAGAGTAGGCTTAATACCCTGTGGTCTTCAGTCTGCTTCCAACAGTGTGACTGTTTTATGAATGGGTCTCTCGAGGTGAACCGGCTTGGAGGTGCGCCTTCCCATTACATCCAGAGTTGAGTCGCCGATGAACAGCTTGAGCTTCCTTACCCTCTCATCCTTCCCGGGATAGACTTCGATAATCTTAGCTAACTTCCACTGGTTTCTCGGCGTCAGCTCATCCTTTAGTAGAACGATGTCATCAACCTTCGCGTTTCTGCAGTCTTTGACCCACTTCTGTCTGTGCTGGAGATTTAAGAGGTACTCCTTCTTCCATCGTGACCAGAAGTTGTTGGCTAGGAGTTGAACCCGACGCCATCTCTTGCGGATGTAAATATCTTCCTTAACGAACTTTCCAGGAGGAGGGGATATAATCGTAGACTTCATGGTCAGTATGTGGTTCGGTGTCAAAGGCTCGGGACTAGATGAATCATTCAGGTTATCAGTAGTCAGAGGTCGACTATTCACGATCGCCATGACTTCGTATAAGAATGTTCGTAGAGAGGAACAGTCAAGTTGTTTGGCTGACTGTTCTAGAATAGACGTCAAAACACTCCTGATGGTGCGGATTTGTCTTTCCCAGACACCACCCATGTGACTTGAAGCTGGGGTGTTCATGATGAACTCACATCCCAGTTCCTTGAGCTCCTCTTGATCCATCTCTCTCAATGCCTCATCAAACTCACGCCTTGCACCAGCGAAGTTTGTCCCTCTATCACATCTTATCTGCCGTACCATTCCCCGAATAGCGATGAAGGAGCGCAGAGCGTTAATGAAGGCATCGGTGGTCATGCTATCAAGCATCTCTATGTGTACTGCTCTAGAACACATGCAGGTAAGTAATAGCCCGTAACGCTTTAGCTCTTTCCTTCCTTCTTTGATGTGGAATGGTCCAAAGCAGTCCATCCCGCAGTAAGTGAACGGAGGAGTAGTGTCCATCCTATCTTCCGGGAGGTCTGCCATCTTTTGTTGTTCAGTGCCTCTTCTGAACTTCCTGCACTTGTAAATATGGGATGACACTGTCTTGCTGCATCCAAGGATCCATATGCCATTCGAGCGGAGCTCGTTCATAGTCATTCCTCGGCCCTGATGGTGCACTCTCTCGTGATAGTGCTTGACCAACAATGCTGACACATGACTGTCCTTTGTAAGAACTGCTGGATGCTTCACATGTGGATGTAGGGCAGCATGAGTTAAGCGGCCTCCCACTCTGATGATTCCTTTGTTATCCAGGAATGGACTTAGCTTGTTCAACTTGGACTTGCAACCTATCTCCTTGTGATGCTGGAGGCACTGGACTTCTTGAGATAGGGTTGCATGGTGAACCATCTTGATTATGGTCATCTCTGCTTCTCTTCTTTCCTCTAGACTGCTGGCTTCACAGGACTTCGGCTTGAGACCTTTGACCTCCTTTGCACGGCGCTGGAGCCTGGCAATAGCTTTTACCACTCTTAACCAGTCTGAGAACTTGTGTAGGCGATCTAAAAGCGACCTCACCTCCTTTGCCTGAGTATCATGAACCTGGGCCTTCTTGAGCTCTGGGTCACTAATTGAGATATCTCCCACCTTTACGTCTCCACTTGGTAGCTCTTTCTGCCACAGAAAGGCTGGGCCTGTGAACCAGTTAGAGGCTACAAGCTGTTCTGCCGTGAGACCTCTTGAGGCGTGATCTGCTGGGTTCTCCTCAGTAGTCACATACCTCCACTGCGCTGACTCTGTGCTTCGCTTGATGCGTTCTACACGGTTTGCTACGAACACATGAAATCTTCTGGCTTCATTACTGATGTATCCAAGTACAACCATAGAATCAGTCCAAAATACTTCTTGTAGGCATTCTACTTTGAGCTCTTTCTTGAGCAGGTCACTGATGCGGACAGCTACCACTGCTGCTGACAGCTCTAGTCTTGGTATGGTCGTGACCTTAGAAGGGGTGACTCTTGACTTTCCCATGACTAAGGTACAGTGGACTTCACCTGATGTACTGACCGCTCTGAGGTATGAGCACTCTCCGTAGCCTGACACACTGGCGTCCGAAAAATGGTGGAGCTCATAGTGCTGAACGTTGCAGCTTGGTGGAGTGTAGCATCTCTGGATCTTCACACCAGCCAGGTTTTTCAGGTCTTTGAGCCACTATTCCCACAAGGGTCGAAGGTCATCAGGCAAGGGGTCATCCCAACTGAGCTTGTCACGACACATCTGCTGCAGTATCTGCTTTCCAACCAGGATGAAGGGTGCCACGAACCCAAGCGGGTCATATACTGAGGCAACCGTGGACAAGACTCCTCTTCGGGTAAATGGATTTTCTTTGACAAGCACTCTGAACTGGAACTGGTCAGAAGACACGCACCACTGAACACCGAGTGCTCTATCCATGTGTTGCTCTCCGAGTGCCATGTCCAAGTCCTTGGCAACTTTAGCACATTCCTCTTTAGGGATTGTGGCTAGGACTTCCTTGCTGGTAGAGATGAACTTATGCAGCCGGAGTTTGCCTGTGCTACATAGTTCTCTTGCCTCTTTCACTAGTTGGATCGCTTGCCTTTCAGATGTTACACTTGCCAACCCATCATCATCAGATATCCATTCTCCCACCTTAGGAAACGTAGGTAATCTTGATCTTCTGCATTCACGTGGAACTGGTGAAACATGCGCTCAATATCGCACATGATTGCCACAGGACCTCGACGAAACCGACAGAGGACTCCGATCAAGGTGTTTGTCAACTCTGGGCCTGTCAGGAGATGATCATTCAGGCATGTCTCTTTAAATCTTGCAGAGCAGTCAAAGACGACTCGAATTTTCCCAGGCTTTTGCGGATGATACATCCCGTGGTGGGGAATGTACCATGCTGGGGCTTTGCTGATATCTTCTTGTGGGACCTTTTCTGCATCTCCACGGGTTATGGTCTCGTCCATGAAGGTCTTGTAGTCTTGGTAATACTGCTTGTTTCTCTTCAGCTTCCTTTCTAGGCATCTGAGACGGTGGATAGCACATATCTTGTTATCTGGTAAGTTAGGTCTGTCTTTCTTGAATGGCAGTGGCATTTCGTAATGACCATCCTCCTTGAGCCTGATGCCTTTTTCCATCCTTGACAGGAATCTGAGGTCTTCTTGAGATATGTTGCCGTCCTCTGAAGCTTTTTCCACAAAGTCAGATTCCAGCACCTTGATGACAGCTGAAGGCGAGACAACTTCCTGGATTTGTGTTCTACAGACGTAGTGCACTTCGTTTGTGAGGTTTGAAAAGGATGGATTACCTGGTATCACTTGCTTAACGATGACCTGGTGACTCACTCCAATCGCGTCTCCATAGTCGAGTGATAGGTTGCCGTAGCCAACTACACTCCAGCCCAAGTCAGTTCTCAGTGCAAAGGGCTGATTGTCTTCCCCAGAAACCACTTGTCTTGGGACGAGTGCTTGAGTACAGTTGTAGCCAATTAGCAAGCCTACGTCGCAGCTTTGGTGCGGAGCTATCTCATCTGCGATGTGTTCGAGATGTGGCCATGCTTTCGCCGTCTCTGGTGTGGGAATATGATCTCTGTTTGCAGGTATGAAATCTCTTGTATAGGTCACTGGCAGGGGAATTATCTTGTCCGAATGCATTCCTCTTACTTGCAGACCAGTCAGTTTCCTACAGGACACAACAGTGTTTCTTGAAGCCATTGTTGAGAGTTTTAGCTGAACTGGTTCGTTCTTCGCATGTAGAGCCTTTGCAGTGTCGTCCAGGAGAAAGGTTGTGTCACTCTGTGTATCAAGAAGTGCATACACAAGAACTTCACGATCAGGCTCACTTGAGGCCCACACCCACACTGGGATGATGGTGGATGTATGAGTGCCTTTGACATGCTGGAGGACTCTATTGGATGTTGCTTCAAGTGAGGTTCTTGTTGCCCTATCCTGTGACCGTTCAATTTTGCGTCCATTTGACATGTCTCTTGCTGCATCAGGCATTGTTGACCTCCTTCCTTCCTTGCGTGCGATTATCATGGAGGCAAGTCGGGTGTTTTTTCTCACACGTTTTGCAGATCATTCTGTTTTCGCAGTCCTTTGAGCGGTGGCCAGACTTCAGACAGCCAAAGCACAACTTATTTTCTTGCACAAACTTGACCCGGTCAGAGACAGTTTCATCTTTGAATTTATAACACTGGTGAAGACTGTGCCCTGTCCTTTCACAGAACACACAGCTTGTGGCGGCAGCCTTTTCGTCTGAATTTGTAGCCAATACCTTTGCTCCAGGACCTCTGTTCCTTGGATCTGGATTCCTTGGAGTCTGCAAACACTTTCACGAGGGCTGCAGTGGTATCTTCTTTGTTCAGAAGTGGCATAGCTTGTGGTTGAGGGTGATGCTTTGACAGGTTACGTTCCTGTTTGACCTCCTTCCTTTCCTCCTTCAAGGGGACATGTTGATGGAGCAGCGCTTCCACTTCTTCATCTGAGCCTTCATTCTGCTCATATACTTGCAGTCGGGCCTTGGCAGCCTTTAGATTCTTTAATGTATCCATTCGCTCTATTTGCCTGCGTTTGGCCTCTAGAACCCTCTTCCTTTCTGATTCTTCGGCTTCAAGAACCCTCTTCCTCTCTGATTCTTCAGCTTCAAGTTTTTCAAGTTCTTCGATATGTCGTTCCTTTTCGAGCAGAACTTGAAATTCGGCTTCATTGGCAGCAGCTTCGGCAGCGGCGTATTGCCTGTGTGAAGAAGACTGACTTGAACGTCTGGATGTGAATTTTGAGCTGCTTCGAGAGCTTTGGGCAGAGAACTTGGAGGACTTGGTGTGTTGAGACTTAATGCTTATATTATCTGAGACTACAGACTTGCTCACAGATCCTGTTTCTTCAACACCTTGTTCATCATCCACTTGACATTCACCCCTTTCAGTTTTTAGATAACCTCTTGCAGTTTTGATTATCTTCTTTGTTACTGCTTCACAGGTGTCTACTCTGCGACGTGTGTCTTGGTCTGGAATTTTGATGTGTCTTAGCTCTTCATAAACATCATTTAGATTATTTGAGGCATTGGTGACCTTGGTAATGTGTTCATGCAGCAGGTTGTTTGAGCATTGACCACTCAGCGTACCTTTGGCGTCCTTAATGATAGTCTTCCACTTCTCGTAGCTCACGCTGAAACGGTGTGCAACCTTTCTTACTTGCTCATCGTGCAGTTCTTGGCCCTTCTCCGTCAATTTACGAACTCTTTGGCCTCTTTGTGGCTCTTGTGAGGTAGTGGGGTTATCAGCTTCAGTGCCTTCGGTCGTTTGTGGTTGTGCTTCTGTGCAGTGCTGCTTCATGTCATCATCACTGACACGTTCTTCGTCACTCTCAGGGGCTAGCTCAAACTCTGACATTTTACTTGGGTTACTTTAGTTTGGTTTAAATCCAAAATTATCTTTAGCTTAGTAATTAACTCAGTAGTAAAGTTGGGTTCAGGGTAGCTTACAATATTTTTTAGGTATTTGTTTACAGCTGTATTTAACTTAAATCACAATAAACACAAAGATATTGCCTCTTTCAAAAGGTAAGCTACAGACATATTAAACACTTGCTAAGTAACAGCAATACACTTTTAAATTCACAGTAATACAGTTGTCTCTTAATTTAGTGTCATTGGTTTAACAGAAATTTTACAGTGTAACCACCAATATACACAATCTCAATAACACAATGTGAGTATCAATGCGCTTCAAATAATCAAATAAAAGGTCGGTAAACATCAACTTGTTATATGAAAATGAAAATAAAGTTTCAGTCTCTTGTGCACTTAAAGTCAATGGTTTAAATAAACTGTACTGAAAAATGCACAAATGATCTCAGTCTCTCAGTGCAAAACACTTAAGTCTTTTATTTGCAGCCATGTTCACGCCGTCCTGGTGGTAAAGGATACACACGCGGCATGGAGATGGCCGCTGCTGTCTGGTTGCGTCTTCCTCGGCTACTCATGCAGAGCAGTCGAGTTCCCACTGTAGCTCCCAAGTAGTTCACACGAGGCCAGAGGTCTTTGTTAGAAAACGGGGTTTTATTTCCAGGTCGAACCAACCCGTGAGAACTGGGTTTAGAGAGAAAAATAAATGAAAATAAATACAAATTCACAATATGCAAATGTCCGTTTTTACAGCAGCACAACAGGTGTTACATTACACCAAAAAACACTTCACACACACCTCACATACAGCCCGCAGCTCAATATTAACTTGCACATTTACAAACTTAACTTACATAAACATTCACAACTTTACATAGTATGCAAATCACTATCACGCACAACCATGCAATTGAAAGCAACACAATAAAATCGTTCACATTCTTCTTAGATATAAATAAATGATAAACATACCTCGTCCACTGCTTACTACTTGAGGGAATCTTATCTTATTGCTTGTCCTTTATAGTTTTTTCTTCTTCTTCTTATGTTCTTTTACTTTTAACTTTAATTTATAGCTTATTGATTGTGCTGCTTCTTTCACGCTGTTTGGCTAGGTACGTCGCTTAAAGGTGTCGTGTAGGAAACATATGACGGCGGCAATTAGTTCCGCCCCAGTGCAATTATAACCAGTAGGAACCAAAAACCGGAGGTTAACCAACTAAACAAACTGCCAATGTGCGGCAGTTACAGCATGGATCAAAAAGCGCTTGTTTTAGTCAATCTACGGAAAACTGTAGTTTAGCACTAGATACGCCAGAGTTCGGCAATACCCCCCGTCGCGCAATGACGTTGGTTAGGAAGAGAGGAGTCTAATTCATTTTAAACAGTGCCATCTTTAACTATGTTCGAAAGGAAGCATCTTTTCATCTCTCCTTGACCCAATGACGTTTTCCACAAAGGTTAAGGAAAGGAGGCATAAAGGTTAGGAGATTTGACTATTCGTTGAGTCAGTGGTTTGAACGAGTTGTAGTAGCAGAGAATGGCCTGAGGGGGCAGTATGTACATTGTTAAATTCATGAATTTAGTAGTAATCAGTGTTGGGCAAGTTACTTTAAATTAGTAACCTAGTTACAGTTACTAGTTACTTCTTTCAAAAGTAACTCAGTTACTTTAAGTTACTCGTAACTTTCAAGGTAACTAGTTACTAGGGAAAGTAACTTTTTTTTCCTAAATTATCTTATTTGTATCTTATGTGTTGCCTCCCTAACTGGATAGCTAGGGAGGCTGCCAGTCCTCTGGCTTGCTTACATGTAAGTCCTATCCTACCACAAGCGCAATGCGCCACTAGTGACCTGAACGTGCCATAGCAGTGTAGTAGTGTGAGTGCAAATGAATGAAATATTTCAATTGTTTCCAACTGTTTCCAACCCTCTACAAATGCACACACATTATTTTGGGGTTGATGTTGCATAGTGTTCGACAAAACTGTAAAATTTGATCATTGTACCCAGTATCACTACGATGAAGCAGTTGATCAACAAAACACAACATACAGTATGTTTTGAAACTTTTGATAGGCATATTTATCGTAGCCATTGAAACAGATACAAAGTATAGTTTTGGCAGTACAAAAATTAAACTGTGCCTCAGACCATTTACCAACTGTAGGAATCAATAGTGCAAAACTGATACAATAGATGTTTTCAATGTAAACACAGTGAGGTTTATCCGTTCTTTGTAAGTTAACCTTAACTCAAAACAGCTAAACTCCACATACTGGAGACCTCATCATCAATAATGATGGGCAAACTTAAAAGTATTTTCAGCCTCACAAAGAAACTAAATAAATAAAAAGTACTTTCAGCCTCACAAACATAGTTAATGTTTAACAAAAATAATATTTCCTCCACTCTGGCCGTTTAGATAAATAAAACAACTGATGAAATCAATAGTGGTGGATAAAGTGCTTTAGTAGTCTATGTCTATATCAGTCTTTGTCCATACATCTCCGTCATTTGTTTAGCTGTGTCTGGGTTATAGACTGTGCAACAGGCTTTGTAAAATGAAGCTTTTGTTGTTTGGCTGGAGCGGCTTCTCCTTTAGCGTCGGCGGAGCTGACGTTATCAGCAGCATCACCTGTCTATTTCAACTAGCTTGGTAGATGCCTGTTGTTTCTGAAGATGTTTCATCAGATTAGAATTGCTAGTTTTTGATGTGGCTAGAGTTTTCGAACCTCCACAAAGATGACAGGTCACCAAAATATTCCTTATGTCTTTTACTGTCAGAAAGGAAAAATAGTGTGCATATTTCCATGAGAGAAATACAACACCTGGACCGTCGTCGACTGCCGCCAGTTTTAATTCATTTACTTGCGCATCGCTGCGTCACGTGACTTACGTCCGCTTCACGTCCACCACGGAAACTGTAGTTCTGGGTTATGCAAGTAACGAGCCTGTTTAAATCGCAGTAACGATAACGCGTTACTGATTTTGACAAAGTAATTAGTTACAGTGCTCGTTACCACAAAAGTAACGTAGTTACTGTAACGCGTTACTTAATAACGCGTTAGTCCCAATACTGGTAGTAATATAAAAAAAGTTGTATATTTTTACAAAATGCATTGCGTGAACATTGCTGAATAACATTTGTCATGTATATTAAATGTATTGGAGGAGTTTAGCTTGCCATTAACCAAGTTAAAGGACAATTAAATAAATCGCACCAAACATGCAGAAGACAATGTAGTATTTTAATATATAAACAACACTTGACAGAAGTTGAATACATGTTTTTGTCAAGGAAAGCAGAGGAAAACATTTTCCTAAATGTCGTTTAAAAATGTCCCCACCATTCAGAAAGCAAGTGAAGAGGTTTGTATAAAACCAGTCCTCCCTGACCAGCTCTGTCCCTGACTCTAAACCCTGACCCTCAACCCTAACGCTGAACCCTCTGAGGGCAGGAAGACGCTCCTTCAGAGTAAAGGTTCAAGAAGTCACTCCTTCAGAGTAAAGGTTCGAACCACGGAGAAGGAAGAAGAAGGGGAAGGAGTAGAGAGTAGTGAAGTAGTAAGGTTAGTGACAGACGTGAGGGAAAGGCGTGTGGAAGCACACAGGTACATGTGGGGCCGAGAAGATCACTCCCACTGGAGGTCATTGATCCATCAGCCTCAGACCGCTGAGCTCAGCAGGTCTCCTGGAGGACGAGGCTCAGATGAACTGAGGAGACGGGACCAGCAGGATGGCAGGATCAGGTGGGGTTTAGCTCAGGTGTGTCTACCCCTGACCAAACAGGATCAGGTGAGGTTCAGCTCAGGTGAGTGCCCGGACCATACAGGATCAGGTGAGGTTCAGCTCAGGTGTGTCTGCCCCTGACCAAACAGGATCAGGTGAGGTGAGGCTCAGGTGTGTCTGCCCCTGACCAAACAGGATCAGGTGAGGTGAGGCTCAGGTGTGTCTGCTCGGACCAAACAAGGATTAGGTTCAATATTCAAAAGCAATGCAAATGCAACATTATCTGAACCAAAGAGACGTCATTAAGGAGCAGGCAGGCATTAGGGCGCCTTGCTCAAGGACGCATCACTGTATTCTGAGGACTTGAACCCGGCACCATTGGTCTGAGAGTAGGACCCCCAACCCCCTACCTAATCCACTATGTCCAGATAATGCAAATTTACGAGGAATCCTTGATGGTCCCGGTCGTCCTCAGGATTTGCCTTCCAGATGTACGGCTTCTCCGTCAGTCCTCCAGATTCCTGGTCTGGTTACAAACGTAATTTCTCTAATGTAAGGTAACAAACACAGTAGCAGTTTGTCTCTAACGTAAGGTAACAAACACAGTAGTAGTTTGTCTCTAATGTTAGGTCACAAAGTGTGGCAACCCGGCCCGGGCCAATTAAGGACATGCAGAGCACCTGAGGAACAGGTGGAGAAGCAGGGCTTAAATAGCCTGCTTCTCCACTCATTCAGGGCTCTCCCAGCCATGTGGCTCCTGTACGGAGAGACCGGTCCTCGTAGGTGACGACATTCCACCCACGGGGGATAGGACCGTCGATTCCTCCCAGGTTTTTTTCGTTGTTGTCTTATTTTCAGCATGAGACTTTGTTTGAGTTTGGATTAAACATGCCCTTTTGGCTTTTGAAAAAAAAAAAAAAAAAAAGTTGTGTCCTGTTTGGGGAGCAGGTTGTTCGCTCACCGTGCCGGGTTACCACAAAACACAGTGGTAGTTTGTCTCTAATGTAAGGTAACAAACAAACAGTAGTAGTTTGTCTCTAATGTAAGGTAACAAACACAGTAGTAGTTTGTCGCTAATGTAAGGTCACAAACACAGTGGTAGTTTGTCTCTAATGTAAGGTCACAATCACAGGAGTAGTTTGTCTCTAATGTAAGGTCACAAACAGTGGTAGTTGGGCTCTATTGGAGTGTAACAAAGTAGCAGCTGTAGTTTGTCTGGTAACCAACCACAGTAGTATGCCGTAACTTGTACTGGACAAACTAATCCTGCGTTACAACAAGTCCACTCTGTTTACTTCATGCAAACTGAGGAGAATCCTTGTTGGTAGAGTGATGTCGTCCTCCAGAGTCCTGGCTCCTCCATCAGCTCTCCTCAGCCAGAGTCCTGGTCTGGAACAAACAGCGCAAGTCTGGCCCCAACGTCTGGTGGTAACAAACATGTAATTCGTCTTTTTTTTTAAGCCCTTTATTTCCACTTTGTTAGGTTAATAGAAACTTACAATCCTTGTTGGTAGAGTGATGGTCATCCTCCAGATTCACGCCTCCCCTATCAGCTCGCCTCCGCTCCAGAAACACGTTCTAGTAAGAAAAGCGGTAGCTGGTTAGCGCATGTCAGAGTAACAGCAGTATTTTGCCCTTTTCAAGTCAACCATGTTAAGTATATACAAACTTATGAGGAATCCTTGTTGGTTGATTCCTAGTCGTCCTCCAGCGTCTCACCTCCTCCATCAGCTCTCCTCAGACAGAGTCCTGGTCTGGAACAAACAGCGCAAGTCTTGCTTCAACATGTGGTAAAACAGATGTAGTTGTCTGGTATGTATGGTACAAACGCCGGTAGTTTGTGGTAGCAGTATTCTACAAGAAGTGGCAGTGAGTGTGATGATCACTTCAGAGTCAGGTCTATCTACCCCACGACAGACATCCTCCACCAGGCAGGGCCTCCATCAGCGCCTTCAGCCATGGATTCCTGGTCTGGTTACAAACACAGTTGGTCTCAGCAGTAAATCACCTGGGGACGCAACACACCCCACCTCCTGCATCTGAGGTTCACTTTGACGAATTTAAACAGATTCAAACACTTCAATTAGACAACGTCTACAGATTGACGTGTTCAGCAATTCATCCACTACGGTCGTATCAGCACTAGTAAGAATAATGGCTCATATGACTCCTACATAACCCCCGTATGAATAAACTCAAATCACAGCTTGGCACAGATTTATAGTCATAAGACGATCAAAACCAGACCTAAACTACAGATGATTTTAGTGTTTCAGATGAGCATGGTGATGGTTATCCTCTGGTCCGGTGCTGCAGGCCCCTAGTCTCCAGCCTCAGTCTCCGGTCCATCCTGGCACCACAAGCCGCTGGTCGCCAGCCTCTCAGCCACAGCAGCAGGTTTATATCAGCATTTGCCCAACAATAAACTTATTTGACTCATCCGAAACCGAGTTACACAATTAATTTAACTATTATTTTATAACTCAAGGCTAGAAAAGACAGAGAGACCAGACATGAGCTTCCCGTTTTTGGAATGAAGACAGAGCAGTCCACAAGTTTAAATAAGTGGTTCAGCCCATGCATTGAAACTGACCTGAGAAGACTCTACTCACACACCAGAGCACTGACCTGTTCTGGAGGACTTCTGACAGGAGGTGGAGGTCTGGCTCTGGGTGAGGAGACGGAGGTCTGGCTCTGGGTGAGGAGGTCTGGCTCTGGGTGAGGAGGCAGACACCTTGGGACAAGCTACATGTTACCTTTATAACCTTGTACAGTTCTACAGTTTCTTCTACTGTAACATGTGCGAAAGACGGCCATTATTTTAGCTTTGATATTATTCAGTTGGTAACTCAGCACCAAAGTCGTTGTTTAGCGTCATTCCATTGGTTAGAGTTTAACTTCTGTGGCAATTAATGACATCAGATATTTAGAACGCACAAAAGCTGAAGTACCAAAGAACACTAAGCAGTATCGATATTAAATCAAATATACTCAGCCATATTCAGGTGCTGGGTTCCGTTGAAGAAATGCCAAATTGTCTTCCACCGTGAAATGATTTTCAGCCTTCACTGATGGTCAGAAATGGGCCCGCAAGTAGAACGCTATTTTGTACGCAGCGAGAGTCCCGTCAACGTGGTTAAAAGTACGGCGCAACCATCGGAAATTATCAACATATTGTACGATGTACGTGTGAGTATGTATTTAATATCAAACTTAAGTTGTTTAAGATAAGGGGCAACAATTCCCAATGGAAACCGACTGAAAAATAGTTTCCGTTGGCAGCGGCTCGAGGTTACGCATATACAATCCAGAATGTTCCGCCAGATTCCCTCAGGGGACTCACGTCCAACTAACTGCCAGGTGGGTTCTTATGGTTGTCAAGACTACAACGTTCTATGCTAACCATTGAGACTAACTCAAGTGACCGCGCTCAGAACCTTCCACGGCGGGAAGAACAAACCGTCCGACTGGAATCCGAACATTCCGGCCGGAACCATCCAAAGAAAAAAAACAGAACCAGCGCCTCACCTGGAGCTGAACGGAGGAAGATCCTGAAGTCCAGCGATGGTCTTCATTAAAACACAGCCAACAGACTTACCTTGATGTGATCTGTTTGTTGCTGTTGGTCATTACTACTATTATGCACCCAGTGTGTACAAGTTATATCACTCAAAACCGTACGAAGAACAGAACTACCATGTACGTCCCACAACAACTTTAAACCTCAAATCCTTGCCTAAAAACAATGGAATCATTCAATACAAAACCGTGTCTGCATTTTACAATAAAATGAACAATTATCTAGATTATTCAGGATACAAACCATACAGAGCAAATCTAAACGTTGAGCTCACAGAGAGCCGACCCTAGCCCTGCAACGTCACCCTGACCGCCTCATCACCAACAGCAAATCATGCCAGCCAGCCAACACAAGTACAGGTCCAGTGAGAAGTGGGCATTTGAGCAAAAGGACTGCCCACAATAAAATGAAGCCCAATTCCTGAACTATCCAACCATCTTCATGGTTTAAAGATTTACAGACTTGACATGCCTTTGTGTTCTAATCACCTTTGTCTGCTCCCTCGTTGCTTATAAAACTCTACATCTCCATCGCAAGAGTGTTGCATCCTACTCATGAGGGTGTGGTCTGAGTGAGCAGAGATGCATGCTGGGATACAGTGCTGTCTGAAGTCTTCAGGTCTATAGACACACCCCTCAGGAGAAATCAAGTGTTTGAGAATCTGTCGTGACATCATTTACATGAGCTGGAATATTTTTCAAGATGGCGCCAGGATTCTCAGAGGAGAAAGGCCAAGAGGAAGATGTGAGGGTTCTTCCTCTCAGCCAGTGGAACACAGCAACGGTCTTCATCAGAGTACCATGGAACACTTTGAAACGTCCTCCTCTATACACCGTGAAGCCCCAGTGAAGGTTTCCTTACCTCCTCAGCTGAAGAGCACAACTTCAGCTTGAAGAGCGCACTAGTTGGAGTTCCCAGGTTGGTTCTGATTTAAGGGAACCAATCGTTCAGCTAGTCCTGTACGAAACAAATACAGTTCAGCGAAGACATGCAACTGAGAGCAAGACAAGATCCACAGGGCTGTCTGTCAATCCAGCCAGGTAGGAAGAGCCGCCTCACTGAGGTCATCTTGAATATCCATTGAGGTCCCTTTCCAACTTCAGACTCTCCTTGTGGAATGCCTTTAGGTGTCCATCCTCCATTGATCCTGATTGGTGTAGTCCTAGTTTGAAGTCACTTATCTGAACACGCCGCTTGCATCCTTTTACACTTGATTTGGATACTCTCCTCCCTGCCCAGTGTGTTGTATGTTTCTCCGGAGCGTTGCTCCGTACTCTTCATGTCTACTGGAGGCCTCAAGTAAACGTGTGGCCGTCCATCAGGGATGATTTAGTTGACCATTCCAATATCCCTGGCCAACCACACAGACCCCCGTCTAAACATTATCACTGTCAAAGCAGGACACACACGTAGAACCCCATGCCAGGTGTGAGTGGGACACAAACACACACACACACACACGAACCCTAGTGATGCTCAAAAATCATCCATCTCATGTCAAACCGCCACACACCACTGAGCCATAAAAGGCCAAACACTCATGCAGGGTAAAAACCTCATGCCAAATAACGTTCCATCCTCCACACCCAGCTCTCCTGCCAGGACACCTAGAACAGAAAAATCTATTTCTCTTGGGACTTAAATTATGTACAACATTCTTCAGTGGCGTCCCACATTGGTGATGGATTATACTTGGTGTCTCCAAAATGTGTCCCAGGTTGATTCAACGTCTCTAAAGTCATGTCTTTGTAGTCCAGTGGTTTCCTGAATGAGGGGCCTTAACAGATGCAAGCGGTGCAGCTTTAGTCAGCCTGAGGACAGGAAGGAGATCATCTGTTCAGAAGACCACCCAGTGGAGGGGGGTGGCTCTTGAGGAGCAGGATCCATCTTGGGGTGGCCCCGAATAAGACCTTCTTGGAAATGAAACTGTTCCTGAGGAGTCACGATGCCTGGAGGGGACTGTTGAATGTGTTCCATGGTTCTCTGTCAGACTGAAGTTGTGTTTTAGTCATTGAGATGAGGAGCCCCCTCATCTCCCCCTGGTGTTTCTCCTTCTGAATCCCTGTCTCCATCTTAAAGAACATTCTAGTCCATGTAACTGACGTCACAACGGTTTCTCAGACACTCGGTTTCCCCTGAGGGAGCGTGTCCACAGACCTGTAGACTTCAGACAGCTCTGTATCCCAGTATGCACCTCTGCTCACTCAGACCACACCCTCATCAGTAAAGCAACACTCATGTGATGAAGATGCAGAGCTCAGGAGGGTAGCTGGAAAGAAGACTGAAGACATCAGAACCCAACCCATTACTCCAGCTTACAACAATAACTTAGAACCTGTAACCATTTTAACAAACCATTAAAACCAACATAAACCAAACACCTAGGTAACCCATGAACCAATAAAACATCCTTACTAAGATCAACCTTAAGCTAATGGTTTAACTCACCAGGAAGCCAAAATACATCAATGTGCCCAAGAGTAATGAGAAACTAATGACTTACAGTTCGCAATTCATCTTCATGGTTAAGTTGGGATACTCACAGAACTAGAGTTAAATATCCATGATAGACCTTTGAAGGAACAGTTTACTCATTATTGTCCCCAAACTTGGGCACTGTCCCGCAGTTCAACATCAGAGTTAAACCACCACAATCCCCGATTTCCTTCACAAATTATCAGTGATTTATATTCAACATACAAGTCAAAGCAGTTGTGCTTTGCTACACATTTCTACTCACATTAGGTCCAGATGAGATGCTCCTCTTTACTTCAAAAAGTCTGGATGTTTGGGAGACGGTACACTGCCAAACAGTGGAGGACACCAACGTAGTGTCCGGTTCCCTCTTAAGTGAAATGCATCAGATGCAACCAATTAACCAATTAAGAAAACCACTTGGCGCGCGAGCTGCGGCAGGTGAGCTAATTAGTAAAACTCAACGCAGGTTCGGCGCCCTCTGGTCGCCTTGGTAACAGTGAGAGTCTAACACACACCTCTGTGTTTGATCTTAAATGACCTCCCTCGTTTTAATTAAAGGAGTACAACTGAACTCCCACTGGGGGAGTTCCGCTGTAGTGAATCACTATGGTGACGTTGACGCTCCCGCTCGTGCGGAGTCCTCCTCCCCATAAGCCACGCCCACTGACTGCCTGGACGGCGCGAGGGGAGGGAGAGATCCCGACGCTGTTGGCACGAGAGCCGTGCACCGCGATAACTCAGAGCAGCCAGCAGCATGGGAATGAATAACTCCATCACACGTTTATATGTGTTTCACCTCCCTGATGGTGTGAATAAGTCGCCAAGTGTGTCGTTAGTCGCCTTTAGGAAATAAAGGCGCAAAGAGTCAATGATACGTGCACAACTTTTTACGATCTGTAATGTTTGATAGGCTTACCACTATAATTTTAGTAATTCTGTTTATTGTGTAGGCTACTTGTTTAGTTGTATTCGTTGTTAAAGCATATTGGTAATAAACAACTCAGTCGAACCAACTGAATGTTCTCGTGTGTTCAGCCGACGATCCTTCCTGTTTCTTCAGTCTAAATCCTCTAAACTGAGCAGATATTTCTCCAGAGCTCTCTGTTGGTTATCCTAGCAGCACACCCTGGGGGGTCCTTCCAGCCCCTTGGATCCCAGCAGGTCTCTGGTGTCCTGCCCCCTGGCGTTGGCCCAGCCTTCAGTCCCTCCCGCCGGCTCTTCCTCCACTCACCGGTGGCTTGGTGGACCAGCTCAGTCCTCTGGAGACAACAGAATATTTTGAATTATGACTAATAAAGCACGTATATAATCGAATGGTTATGATGGTAACAGCGCAAGGGAAATATCTATAGTTTGAAGTGAGTTGTGTGTGTGTGTGTGTGTGTGTGTGTGTGTGTGTGTGTGTGTGTGTGTGTGTGTGTGTGTGTGTGTGTGTGTGTGTGCGTGTGTGTCTGCGTGAGAGACCCACTTTTAGCAGCAGGGGGTGAACTAGTACTTCAAACGGGGCTGTATCTGTATCACAGACTGTATCGCTGTCTGCTGCTCTCAGCTCTGCTGCTCGTATGCTGTGCGCGTGCACATCGGGGAGAGTTCCTACAGCAGCGTAGCGCCAAAAAAACAGCTATTCTGCTAGTCTGTTTCTGTTGAAAATCGGTTTGGGGTTAGATAAAAAGTATTCGGGGAAGCCCCGGAAACCCGGAGAGATCAACACCGTTTAATCATCACGGTTACAGTCGCAAACCCCAACTAAATCCCCCCAATGTCTCTCGTTTTGCTCCGGCTCTCTTTTAACTCCAGAAAGAGGAGAAGACACATCAACGCATTTGAAGAGGCCGACACAGTGCATGAATGCAGTGCAGCCATTTACCGTGGGCGAGGAGGCAGGTGTTAGGGGAGGAGCCAGGTGTTAGGGGAGGAGCCAGGTGTTAGGGGAGGAGCCAGGTGTTAGGGGAGGGGCCAGGTGTTAGGGGAGGAGCCAGGTGTTAGGTGAGGAGCCAGGTGTTAGGGGAGGAGCCATGTGTTAGGGGAGGAGAGGAGAGGACGTTATATTGAGGAAACGAAACTTAACATTTATAGAAACCAAAACAACAGACGTCGAAGCTGTTCTCCCTTTCAGGAGAAAAATAAAACGCATTTTGGAACAAAAAGTCTGACAGTAAGAACAAGGTAAGTAAAACAGCACAACTTTGAGAAAGTTAAAACCTCTCTTCCCGTTATGGAATTAGAAATCGATAATTGCTCAATACATAAACCTTGTCGTCTGTGTCTAGGAATGGCCTGTGCTAACACTTCGTGGTCTGAAGAGAACTTTTTATGTTCCATCTGTCTGGATGTGTTCAACAGTCCAGTTACCACCGCATGTGGACACAACTTCTGCAGAACCTGTATTACACAGTTCTGGGATGAACAAGTCCAGTACAAATGTCCTGTTTGCAACGAGATTTTCCATAAAAGACCTGATATACAGGTCAATACCTTCTTATCAGAGCTGGCAGCTCAGTTTAGAACAACCGTACGAGTAAAAGAGCAGCCTTGTGTTGAACCAGCAGAAGTTCCCTGTGACGTCTGTACTGGGACCCAGCAGAAGGCCGTGAAGTCCTGCCTAATGTGTTTTACCTCTTACTGCCAAACCCACCTGGAGCCACATCAGAGAGTCGCTGGCCTAAAGAAACATCGGCTGGTCGAGCCTATGGACCGTCTGGAAGACAGGATGTGTAAGAAACACGACCGACTTCTGGAGCTCTTCTGCCAGACTGAACAGGTGTGTGTGTGTCTGTTGTGCACAGTGACAGACCACAAGTCCCATCCTGTTGTACCTCTAAAGGAGGAATATGAAGTGAAGACGGCCCAGCTGGGGAAGACGGAGACTGACGTTCAGCAAATGATCCAGGAGAGAAAACAAAAGATTAAGGAGATCAAAGACACAGTGGAACTGAGCAACAAAGACGCAGACAGAGAGATAGCCCATGGTGGGCAGGTCTTCGCTGCTCTGATAGGCTGTGTTGAAAAGGGCCAGGAGGAATTCAACCAAACGGTTCAAGAGAAACTGAAATCCACAGTGAAACGAGCTGAAGACCTCATCAAAGAGCTGGAGCAGGAAATAGAAGATCTGACCGATAGAAGCTCAGAGGTGAAGCGGCTCTCACACACTGAAGACCACCTCCAATTCCTCCAGACCTTCAGATCCCTGAAGGATCCTCCACCCACCAGGGACTGGACCACGGTGGAGGTCCGTCCTCCGTCATACATAGAGACCTTGACGAGATCCCTGGATCAGCTGGAGGAGACACTTAACATGGAGATGAAGAAGCTGCGTGATGCTGAACTGAAGATGGTCCAGCAGTATGAAGTAGATGTGACTCTGGATCCTGATACAGCTCATCCCACGCTCATCCTGTCTGAGGATGGGAAACAAGTACATTATGGAGATGAAGATAAGGAAGTCCCAGACAACCCTAAGAGATTTACAGAGTATACATTTGTTCTCACGAGGCAGAGCTTTTCCTCAGGGAGATTTTACTTTGAGGTCCAGGTTAAAGACAAGACTGCATGGTGGTTAGGAGTTGCCAGAGAGTCCATCGACAGAAAAGGTAAGACAGAGTGGACCCCTGAGACGGGTTACTGGACTCTTTACTACGACGAGGATGGGTTGGTATTCATTGATAACCCTGATGTCCGTCTCCCTCCGAGAGCTGAGCTCCAGAAGGTGGGGGTGTTTGTTGATTATGATGAGGGTCTGGTCTCCTTCTATGATGTGGAAGCCAGGGTTCATATCTACTCTGCTACTGGCTGCACCTTTACTGAGCCTCTCTATCCAATCCTCGATCCATGGTATCATGAAGAAGGTAGAAACTCTGCCCCCCTGATCATCTCACCTGTCAATCAAACAGACTAGGACCTTTGTTTGATAATAAAATAATCAAACGACCAAAACAACTAATGTTGTTTCCTGAATTACAATAGAATTAGAATCTCTACTATTTGAGATCTCAGATGTCTGCATTAATGTCATACTGCTGTCATTTAACGAGGAGAATATCTTTAAGAATGAACCCTGCAGTTGTCTAATATAACCCTTTATAAAGGGTTATATTACACTCCATTTATGTGTGTGTTTTCCCTTTATTTATTTTACACGTTTAAAGATATACAATTTGTTGCAGTTATGTAGAACATGTTTAGAGGATTAACATGTATAAATAATAATTCGATTTTTTTTTAACATTTCTATTGGTTTTAACTTCTGAATATTGAATAACAAAACAATTCAATGTGATTTTAATAAAAAGAAAAGGCAAATTTTAGGCCTACATTACATTGCCTACATTGTAATGGATCATTTCAGGGGAATAGATACATTCCAGTCCAATGGTGTTCAGTATAAATACTGTTTCTGTAATAAAAAAGTGTAGTACAAAAAATAAAATAGTTTATTTCTAAAACCCTTATTATGATGATTTTCGAGATTGATGGAACGTTTTAAATCATTGAAGAAATGTAAAAGTTTGTCGTTGATGACCCAGTAAATTAATCTCCAATATACAACAACCCAACATGTGTTACACAATTACACAAAGGTCATGTGTTACACAAAGGTGACAGTGACTACATGTAAAGATTCTCCCCATGTGTGTGAGTACCGTGACTTTGTCTGGTCAGCTCACCTCTCTCCATCCTCTCCTCTCTCCTCTTCTCTCCATCGTCTCCTCTCCTCTCTCTTATCTCTGCCCTCTTCTCTAGCTCATCTTGTGTTCATTATTGTCGTACATTACGCATTAAGTGTGTTCACATGTCAAAAGTCACTCCATTTAGATTGGTGGATCTAAAATAGATGTTGTACAACTGAACTCCCACTGGGCGAGTTCCGCTGTAGTGAATCACTATGGTGACGTTGACCCTCCCGCTCGTGCGGAGTCCTCCTCCCCATAAGCCACGCCCACTGACTGCCTGGACGGCGCGAGGGGAGGGAGAGATCCCGACGCTGTTGGCACGAGGGCCGTGGACCGCGGTACCTGCTCTGAGTAGCCAGCAGCATGGGAATGAATAACCCAATCACACGTTTATGTGTTTCACCTCCCTGATGGTGTGAATAAGTTGCCCCGTGTGTCGTTAGGCGCCGTTTAGAAATAAAGGCGCAAAGAGAGTCATGACACGTGGACAAATGCTAATGATCTGTAATGTGTGTTACTACTATTATTTTAGTCATTTTGTTTATTTTGTACTTGTAAGTGACTTTTTTCAGTTATATTCGTTGTTAAAGCATATTGGTAATAAACAACTCAGTCGAACCAACTGAATGTTCTCGTGTGTTCAGCCGACGATCCTTCCTGTTTCTTCAGTCTAAATCCTCTAAACTGAGCAGATGTTTCTCCAGAGCTCTCTGTTGGTTATCCTAGCAGCACACCCTGGGGGGTCCTTCCAGCCCCTTGGATCCCAGCAGGTCTCTGGTGTCCTGCCCCCTGGCGTTGGCCCAGCCTTCAGTCTCTCCCGCCGGCTCTTCCTCCACTCACCGGTGGCTTGGTGGACCAGCTCAGTCCTCTGGAGACAACAGAATATTTTGAATTATGACTAATAAAGCACGTATATAATCGAATGGTTATGATGGTAACAGCTCATGGGAAATATCTATAGTTAGCTGGCATGATCGAACAGGCACACACATTGCCCGAATTGAATATAAGGGTCTGAATCCCCCCCCACAGCTGAAAAATCCAGCCTTATATTAAAAATAGGGAACCATTATAGCGGCTATTTGTAGAAGTGAAAGCGCGCCCCCTTCTTGCTGCTATAGGTATGGTCAGTGTTCAGAAGGATGCGAAAAATCAGCAAAGCACAAGGACAGTCTTAACGACAAATGTCAAGAAATCCCTAAATATTTCACACACATACACACACTAGTTTGTTCTTTTTTTTCCTTGTTAATTTTATTGTATGGCAATGTCTCAATGTTTGATTTCCTGCCCAAAGGGAACGGTTTAATTTCCAGAGGGGTGCAGTCTACAAGGAGGAATCCTTGAGCAAGATGCCCCAAACACCTAGCTGCTCCTGAATGACAAGTATCTGAATCTACTGTTAGCTGCTTTGGATAAAAGCATCTCATAAACAGTAACGATTTTCATTCAACTTCCCTTAAAAGTCCCGTGGCATGAAAATGTCACTTTATGAGGTTTTCTAACCTTAAAGTGAGTTCCCCTAGCCTGCCTATGGTCCCCCAGTAGCTAGAAATGACGTTAGGTGTAAAACGAGCACTAGGTATTCTGCTCTGACTACAATTTGGAATTTTCCCCGTCTAACTGTTAACAACTAAACAGTGAGCAGTAAAAGGCCCTCATGCAGTCGGGGCCGGAGTGCCCTGCTTCCCCCAGCTGGTACCTTGTCCACGTGGTTCACCACCGCAAGCATCCTCGCTGCCAAAGTCTGCCTGCTGCCGGACTTCTTGTACTAGAAATGCAGCACAAAATGTGAATGAATATTGAGGGTAACCCGTTATAATCACAGTAATATGAGAATACGTTAGGAAAGCCACCGTACCTCTGCATAGTCCACCACAAGAACAAGGCAATACATCTCAATATCTGTCTTCATCGAGTCTTAGCATGAACCTGTTTCGATTGGCCAGCGTTTTAAATGTACCGGTTTACTGAGACGGAACAGTCCGGAGGGGATCGACCCGTGGTCAAAGACGGTCTCCTCGTTGTCATGGCCACAGGAGCTCCTCCTCTGTCTCAGGTGTCTGGAGTTGTACACGGCGTGAAGCCCCTCCCCTTCTCCGGTGGCTTCCTGCTGGTCTGTCTCCCCTTCCTCGGCGAGGGGTTCAATGAGGTACGACTGGTCCTCGATACGCACGTACCCCCTGTGGTGGCGGAGAGAGAACACGGGAGGTCAGACTGAGATGTCTGTGTAGTGTCTGGGTGGGGTGTCTCGGGCGAAAGGCACCAGGTTCGATCTCCACTGTCTACTACCAAGCTGTAGGCATCCCTTTGATAGACTCCTTATTCCAACCGGCCCCTTAATTACTTTATTGGTATTCACTAAGTTTTGTCTGAATTGCTAAAAAGTAAAAAGTACAGACAATTCTCATTCAATTTAATGAAAAATAAAAGTATCTTATTTTTCCTTATGGTCCTATCCTATCCCTAACTCTGTTCACAATGATTGAGAGGGATTTATTAGAGTTTTTTGGTTTATTACAGCATTCCTCGTCATAAGCCATACGTGCCTGGTCTCAGTGCCATCGCCTTGGCAACGTGAGCAGGTGATTGGGTTACAGATCTTCAGGGACGGTCCAACACAGACCTAATGGTCCTATCAGAGGTCGTCTGGGCTCTCCCTTCATGCAGTAAACCATGGATTCTGATCAAATGTGGATTTCCCCTGAACATAAGACACTTTGGGAACGCTTTACTCACTTGATTCCTGAGCAGAGGTCGATACTGGCCGAGGAGTCCTCCACCTCCACGATGCTCCCATGGTAGTAGCAGTGGTCCTGGGGTAGGGTTCAATAAGAGACACTGAGACAAGGTCAAATATATATACTTCAATCAATCGTGTAGAAATTATTTGGTAACACTTCATAATAAGGTGTCATAATAAATAGCAAACTAGTCCTTACCTAACCCTCTGTTAGTATTTATTAATTGTTACTAAAATATCTAATTGGCACAAGTTAATAGTTTTTTCATCATTAATTAAATATTAGTTGTTTGCATAACCCTAACCCAACCCAAACATACAACCCTAATCCTAACCCTGACCCTAACACACGGCTCTAACCCTAACACAAGGCCCTAACCCTAACACACGGCCCTAACCCTAACCCTAAACCTAACACACGGCCCTAACCCTAACACAGGGCCCTAACCCTAACACTAGGCCCTAACCCTAACCCTAACCCTAACACAAGGCCCTAACCCTAACCCTAAACCTAACACACGGCCCTAACCCTAACACACGGCCCTAACCCTAACACTAGGCCCTAACCCTAACCCTAACACATGGCCCTAACCCTAACACTAGGCCCTAACCCTAACACACGGCCCTAACCCTAACACACGACCCTAACCCTAACCCTAACACACGGCCCTAACCCTAACAAATGGCGCTAACCCTAACACATGACCCTAACCCTAACCCTAACCAACGACACTCTGTGGTCAGTGAAAAAAAACGATTAACTTGTGCCAAATAGATATTTTAGCAACAATTAACAAATATTAACAAAGGGTTAGGTAATGACTAGTTTGCTATTTATTATGGTACCTTATTATAAAGTGTTACCCATTTAGGTGCTGTTTGTCATGATCCACGCCTGGTTTTCCCATTCAGCTGCCTGCCACCCCGATCACTCCCAATTAACCCAACCACCTTCACCTGTGTTTCCCCTATATCAGTCCTTTCCTCCCAAACATTCCCTGCCAGATTGTCTCTTGTGTTTCACAGTGCTTTCCCGCGATTCGAATCCTGACCTACCACCTATCCTGCCTGCTCTCTGATCCTCGCCTGTCTGACTATCCTGCCTGCTCCTGACCCCCGCCTGTCTGACTATTCTGCCGGTTCCTGATCCCCGCCTGTCCGACTATCCTGCCTGCTCCTGATCCCCGCCTGTCCGACTACCCTGCCTGCTCCTGATCCCCGCCTGTCTGACTATTCTGCCTGCCGATCCTGAATCCGAATAAACGATTGACACTGTTCCACGCTCTTCGCCAGTCTGTGCACTTGGGTTCAGCCAAACGCTCACGTTACACTGTTGTAATGTGTAATCACAGCCTTGTGCGGTTGACATACCTTTAGTGATGCTACTCACAGAGACTACCTTCGGATTTGTAGAACAGCTACAATTAATTTTACAGCAACACTACAATTACAGCAATTAAATTACTTTCAACTTATTACACATTAGTGCAATATAACCCCCGGTGATCTTTAAATAGATTTCTGCTGAGGTGGCTGATTGAACTCAGATCTGATCATTAAGAGCCTCAATAGGCTGTGTGTAGGAAGACCTGATGGGTGAACTCTAACAAAACTTAATGAAAGGTTAAACGTTAGACCCCCAGGATATCCTGCCCCACACACCCGAAGCATGGTTACACATCTAGCATGTGTTACCACATTTGTTATTTGGTTTTACCTCGATCACATTTTATTAAAGGGGAAATATTATACCACCAGGTGTGAGTGTGAGTAGCCCTTACAAGCCGTTTTAGAAAATCTGCGTCTTCTGATATCACTAGTGGCCGTGTCCACCTAGATGTGTGCTGGATAGATGAGCAACGTTTGCTACAGTCCACTGGGTAGGTATGTGGACTGTAGCAAACAGTCCACATATCTACGTATGTTCCCTTTAACCTGTGTATATACTTTTAAGTACTAAGGCAGATGCCATGCTGTATGCTTTAAACAGTCACAAACACTATGGGTAAATAAAAGCCTGACGATACATCGCACAAACAGCAACTATAATAAGGTGTAAAAGATAGATGGATCATTTAGACATTATTACCTTATAATCTGGTATGGTTGTTTCTTCAGCACCTTGGTCAGAATAATGCACAACAGAGAAGTTTCTCCCAATAAGATGTCTATAATGGAAACAAACAAATTGAGGACAGTTTGATCACTATTTCTAACGGCACGTAACCTACATGTTTCTTCCCGAGTGGAGAGTCCTGTTCAGCCCATCTTTATAAACGATCATGATGCGGTTTCTTCAGGCTGTCCACACATGTCCCTAGAAAAACCTGCAATAAATAAGAGAAAGAACGAATTAGAAAGAAAAGGAAAGATTTTAAATACTTTTCCATCTTCTGTCATCCGAAAAAAAAGAAGATATTAGTGACTGCTGCTGTCTTTACGATTTATAATTAACACATGTTCTTTCATCGTAAACGTTTATTAATTTCAGGTCCACTTACTCATGTTTTATGTTTATCTCATGTATTGTTTCCCATGAAAGATGAGTTTTTGTGTGTATGTCTTTTTAAAGTTTATAAGTGTATGTTTTTCTGTGAAACCAAAGATGAATTTCCACTTGAGTGGCCACTGAAGATAATACAAATAAATGACACTAACACAAATCAGAGTGAAAAAATTATGACAAAATTACCCCCAAAGAAGATGTATAGACATATTAAATAATCAATAAGTATTGCATGTTGTATTACATGATCTACTTTATAACGGGAACTGTCCAAGGCAGGCCACTTGAGGGCAGTGACGCCGTTTTTTTTCCAGATTGAGTTTGATAGACAGATAGCTGCAGGAATAATATTATAAATCATTATATCATTAAACAATCTATATAATGCATTGATTAAGTTACAGCAGCATTCTGTGATAATGCTCTCTAAATTTAGAGTTCAAGTTTTACCACTGTAGTCAAAGTTGTGTTCTCAAGGTTAAAGCTAGGGTGGGTCATTTTTTTACTGTAATATTTGGCAAAACTGTCATAATAGCCAGTCAGCTATAAGTAGGTGAAGTGCTCTGAGAATATCTGCCCATTACTTTGCTCTCCCCTGCCTCTGTGTGCCGCCCCCAAAAATTGCCACCGCTCATGTACACTTTGACCAATCAGAGCGAGGCTCTGATTCTCCGTTCTTATTGGCTGTGGGACTGTCCGTTCACCTTGGCAACGACGTTGGTGCGTCCCTGCGTGAGCGTTCACAAGCCTTGCAGTCGGACAGTTTTGCACTACTACGGCGACAACAAATGAATAGCAATGTCTTCATCAACGGCCCCTAAATTTCCCATTCCCCGGATACCAACAACTAACACCGCTAAGACAGCGAAAAAAAGAGGAAAGACACTTGTTGAAAGGACAGCTACTAAAACGGAGGCGGAGAGAGCTTATGAGCGATGGAGAGAGTTACGTGACCTGAGAAATGTAAAATCGGACGCAGAAATGGCTACATTTCTTATAGACAGGTAAGGAATAGTGATATCTCTCCATGGTTTATTGTGAAGAATATGTAAAGTGTCGGCTGGTATGGTTTTTTACTAGGCAGAGCCACGATAACCGTTACATTACGGTTCTGTAATGTAACCGTTTCAATACGGTTCTGTAGGATGTCTTGCATCGGCCTATGGTTCTTTTCCGGTCCGTTTTATGTGTTAGTTATGGTCACACTAACCTGTCGGAATAACACAGAGATTGTGCTCACACGTCGCCTAGGCCTCAACACAACTGTGGATAATGTCCGAGTCACGTTTGCGTAAAAGCTACTTTGACACAACTGCCAAGATAAGCACAGCGAGGGAAGTGTAGCATATGATATTCCATGTATTGTTATAACGTTGTTGCAAGCTAGCAGCAGCCTTGCTAAGTTTCGCGATCGCTTTAAAGTAACGGTTTCCTTTTGTGTAATCTGGCTTTCTGTGTCATTTTAACAAATATATATATATATTTTTTTAATTCCGATAATGTTTTTCTTTATTGTCCAATCATTGTTGTGCTTGACCTGTTTTGAGTAAGATGTTGATGCAGCTCAATATGTACTTATGTAGTTATCAGCACTAATGTTTAATTACCTCGGAATCTGACATGGTGTTTCGTCTTCCTATCAATGTAACTGAATTCACATGAACGCGCATAACTGACGTTCGGGGGGAGGAGCTACAGCAGGTAGGGCGTGGCAGGGAGGGACCAGAGAGAACACAACGGAATCTCAACGGCTGTTTTCTCCCAAATTACCCACCCTAGCTTTAAGGCATGCAAATAGAGAGTGTGGTGTATCTGAATACAGTACATTAAGGGTTAATGTATTACGCAGGTTACGTTACAGTAGACCAATAGGATTATGTGTGTGTGGTCACATGATGCTGGGTTCGTAGTCTTCATGGCAGTTTAATAAAGTGCCTGTAAAGTCAAGACACAGTTGTCCGCGCTGAATTAATATTCCTCAAATAGAATATACGACATGGTGTCAGAAGTGCTGTGTCTATGACCCGAAAGAAAAGGCACAGGACACAACGGTCCACGGCAACAGAGACAGAGGGAGAGACATTGGTGGATGTTAAGAGCTTACAACGTGAGGGAAACGTCAACGTGCAACAAGCGAGCATGGCGGCTAGTGCACCAACTGCTACATTCAACACCCAGCCACCGGAGCCCTTCGATTTCAACAAACCGCTCGATTGGACAAAATGGATCCGGAGGTTCGAGAGGTTTCGGCAAGCGAGCAACTTGACTACGAACTCCGAGGAAACTCAGGTTAACACTCTGATATATTGTATGGGGGAGGAAGCCGACGACGTATTGAGAGGATTAAAACTGAGTGATGCTGACACGAAAATTTATGACAAAGTAAAAGACGGATTCCGGGATTTCTTTGTTGTGAAAAAGAATATTGTGTTTGAACGTGCATGCTTCAATATGCGAAAACAAGAACCAAATGAGACTGTCGAGGCATTCGTCACTGCCCTGCATGCTTTAGCAGAACACTGTCAATATGGGGACTTGCATGATGAACTCATACGAGATCGGATCGTAGTGGGGCTTGCAAACACCAGACTTTCTGAACGCTTGCAGATGGAGGAAAAACTGACTTTGCAAAAAGCCATTGATATGGCAAGACAGTCTGAAGAAGTCAAAAAGCAACAGAGCACACTTAGGGGTGACGCTAGCAGTGTGATGCAGATGGAGGGGAGCTCCATAGACAGACAGATAAAAAAGGGACAGCAATATACCAACTGGAAAAGCAGCGGCGCACATTCCCGCCAACACACGCAAGGCAGAGACAAAGGCATGCAGCACAGCGCCCAGTGCTACAAGTGTGGGGGGCCTTCTCACGAGTGGCCCGCCAAGTGTCCCGCCAACGATGCAACCTGTCGGGGCTGCGGAAAAAAAGGCCATTACCAGCGCGTCTGCAAAAGCAAGTCTGTGGTAGCGTGCATTGAGGAAGAAGAGGGGAAAAGTTTCTTCTTGGGCTCTGTGTCATGTGAAAACAACATGTGGGCGGCTGATGTGCAGATAAAAGGGAAAGTGATGAAATTCAAACTTGACACCGGCGCAGATGTAACCGCCATTTCGGACAGCGACCTGAAAGACTTGTTCCCGGGGGCACAAATGCCTGTCCTCCACAAGCCAGAGAAACCCTTGCTGGGTCCAGGAAAGATTCAGCTAGAGGTAGCTGGCTATGCAAAAATGCAGCTGACTTACAAAGCCAAGCAGATGGAGGAGAAGGTCTATGTGGTCAAAACCCTGAGCACACCATTGCTCGGGCTACCGGCAATCACTGCCCTGGGTCTACTCATTCGAGTCGACAGCGTCACCATGGACTCTTTAAAGGCAACCTACCCAAAACTCTGCAAGGGCCTAGGCGACATCAGGCGTCCATACCACATCCAGCTCAAGCCAGAGGCCGTGCCATTCTCTTTAAAGACTCCACGGAGAATTCCCCTGCCTCTGATAGGAAAGGTGAAGGAGGAGCTCCAGCGGATGGAAGAGATGGGGGTCATCAGGCGCGTCGAGGAGCCTACGGAGTGGTGCGCCGGCATCGTTGTCGTCCCAAAGAAGAACAGCCAGCGACTACGCCTGTGTGTGGACTTCACGGGCTTGAACCAGTATGTGTGTCGAGAGAAGTATGTCCTGCCATCAGTCGACCAGAGTCTAGGAATGCTAGCTGGAGCCAGAATCTTCAGTAAACTAGACGCGAACATGGGATTCTGGCAGATTCCTTTAGCTGAGGAGTCAGCCAAATACACAACATTTATAACACCCTTCGGATGGTATCACTTCCAGCGTCTTCCGTTTGGGATCAACTCTGCGCCCGAGCACTTCCAGCGTGTCATGGCGGAGGTGATAGATGGACTCGACGGGGTGGTCTGCCACATCGATGACCTGCTGGTGTGGGGAAAAGACCAAGAGCACGACGCTCGTCTCCATGCCTTGTTGAAAAAGCTTGAACAAGCAGGGGTGACTTTGAATGCAGACAAGTGCGAGCTCTCCAGGAGTGAGGTGGTGTTCGTCGGGCATGTCATCACCACGTCAGGCATCAGCCCCGATCCAGAAAAGACAGAGGCCATCAGGGACATGAAAGAGCCTACAAACGTGAGCGAGTTGAGGAGTTTCCTGGGGATGGTAAACCAGGTGGGAAAATTCATACCCCAGCTATCAGAGAAAGACAAAGCTCTCCGTGACCTTCTCTCAAAAAAGAACTGCTGGCTGTGGGGTGTCGACCAGGTGGCGGCTTTCAGGGTGCTGAAGGAAGCACTAATCTCTCGACCGGTCCTGGCCATGTATGACACGAGCAGGGAGACCAAAGTTTTGGCAGACGCTTCATCTTATGGACTGGGGGGCGTGCTCCTCCAGAAATCGGACAGCGAATGGAGGCCGGTAGCTTACGCATCCCGCTCACTCTCACCCACTGAGCAACGCTACGCGCAAGTAGAAAAGGAGGCCCTGGGTCTAACCTGGGCATGTGAGCGCTTCCGGGACTTTTTGTTAGGAAAGCACTTCTGCCTAGAGACTGACCATAAGCCGCTCCTCTCCTTACTAGGCGCACAAGCACTCGACCTGTTGCCACCAAGGATACAGCGCTTTCGAATGCGGCTCATGTGCTACTCCTATGACATCGTGCACGTTCCTGGAAAGTCCCTCTGGACTGCTGACACATTGTCACGTTCACCTGTACAGAAACAAATGACCGCAAATTACACTGAACTGATGGAGAGCACGAACATTTACGTGGACTGCATTGTCAACAACTTACCTGTCAGTCCCACGTTCATGGACACACTCAAAGCACAACTGGAAGCTGACAGTGTATGCTCTCGTGTCATGAAAATGTGTGCAGACGGATGGCCAGATCACGCACAGCAGGAACCACTCCTGAAACACTTCTGGCCCGAGCAGGCTACACTCACAGTACAAGATGGACTGTTGCTGAAAGACACACGTCTGGTCATTCCAGCAGCAATGCGGAACGATGTGCTGGACAGACTGCACGAGGGCCATCAAGGGGTCGTGAAGTGCAAAGCACGTGCCCGTCAGACTGTGTGGTGGCCTGGGCTGGGACATCAAATCACGGAGATGGTGCTCAAATGCAGAACGTGTCTGCAAGAGCGCCGCAATCACAGTGAGCCACTCAGGCCGTCAGACTGCCCCGAGCGCCCATGGCAAAAGCTGGGGGCCGATCTCTTTGAACTGGGGGGAAAAACTTACCTGCTCGTCGTTGATTACCTCTCCAGGTACGTCGAACTTGCCCTGCTGACACACACAAAATGAAAGGATGTGATTAACCATCTGAAATCGATGTTCGCCAGACACGGCATCCCGGAGGTGCTCATGTCTGACAACGGCCCTCAATTCTCCGGCCAGGCATTCGCTTCCTTCGCCTCTGCATATGGGTTCAAACACCTTACCAGTAGCCCCAAATTCCCACAAAGCAATGGCGAGGCTGAGCGAGCAGTGCAGACCATAAAGGGTCTGCTGAAAAAGGCAACTGATCCGTACATGGCTCTGCTTGCATACAGAGCCACACCTCTTCAGAATGGGTACAGCCCGGCCCAGTTGCTCATGGGTCGACGTCTCCGCACCACAGTGCCGACACATTCCTCTGAGCTGCAACCTGCACTGCCCGACCGCAGCACTCTGTTCCAGAAAGAAAGGGAGAAGAGGACGTCAGATGCTACAAACTTCAACAGGCGACATCGTGCAAAGCCACTCAGCAGCCTGTCTCCAGGTCAGGAGGTGTGGGTGACTGACACAAAAACACCAGGGACTGTGATCAAGAGTCACACCTCGCCGAGATCTTACCTTGTGGATGCGCCACATGGGGTGGTAAGACGCAACCGCCTGCATCTTATACCACTCCAGTCTCCGTCACGAGACGAGGCGGGACAGCAGCAACAGGAGGCACTGCCGGTCCTAGAGCAGGGTGACACTCCACCAGCTTTGGGGTCTCCTGTTCCCTCTCCTGGGGTTTCCACTCCCAGAACCAGGTCTGGGAGAGCAATCATACAGCCCACTAGACTGAACTTATCAGTGGCTGAGAAAAGGAAAAAAATTTTCAATGTGAAAAAAAAAAGATTTTGTCATATCTTCATGCTGAGCAGAAAATGTTTTTCCAATGTACCAGTTTTACAGGAGAGATATTTACTTCAGAAAATAAGTTGGAAAATGTTATGTTTAGAAAGAGTATCAGTTTACCAGGATTTGTTTAACCCAGTTTTCTTTCACAGGTTTTGATGGACTTTGAAAAAAACGTGTTTCACATGTTCGTAAAAAAGGGAGATGTGGTGTATCTGAATACAGTACATTAAGGGTTAATGTATTACGCAGGTAACGTTACAGTAGACCAATAGGATTATGTGTGTGTGGTCACATGATGCTGGGTTCGTGCGTCTTCATGGCAGTTTAATAAAGTGCCTGTAAAGTCAAGACACAGTTGTCTGCGCTGAATTAATATTCCTCAAATAGAATATACGACAGAGAGGTAGTACTCCTAACAAGAAGATACAATAAATGTAGGTCAGTCCCTCCAGAAAAAAAAGAGTCTTAGCATAAACCTGTTTAGATTGGCCAGCGTTTCACCGGTTTACTGAGACGGAACAGTCCGGAGGGGATCGACCCGTGGTCAAAGACGGCGGTTTTTGTGATTGTTGCGGCCAAAAATCCTTGATTATGCGGCAAGTTTTCTTAAAAAATGCGATGAAATATGCGGCATATATATGCAATTTTATGCAATGAAATTGCGGGAACTTGTGAAAAAATGCAGGAACTTGCGAAAAATGCAGCTTTTCGATGACGTTCACGTCATCGAAAAGCATGAAAAAAGCATGTAGAGTAAACGCAACATTTTTCAACTTTCTGCTAAGATATATGTGACTTTTTTGCAACGAAAATGCGGGGATTGTGAAATCCTGCAAGCCCCGCATATCTTCCGCGGAAATCGGCAATTTATGCAGTGAAAGTGCGGCATATTTGAAAAATTGCGGCCCCCGCATGAATATGCGGACTTTGGCTGATTATGCGTTGAATTATACGATCGCATAATCGCGTTTTTCTGGAGGGACTGGTTGGTATGTTTCAACATTTGATAATTAAGACACAACATTGTGTGTGTGTGTGTGTGTGTGTCTGTGTGTCTGTGTGTGTGTGCCTGTGTGTAGTGGTGAGCGAGTTCAACTCCAAGGTGAAAGGTACTGGGTTTGATTCCCAATGTCTGCAGCCTAACCTGTATTATCCTATAGCGCAAGATGCCCCCTAACCCCTCCCTGTTCCATTACCACATATATCCTTAAATTTGTCCAACCCCTACCTGCTGCTGTTAATTTGCATACAAATGTCAAACACAAAGAGGGTTTACATATGAGGGCGGTCCGTTGGTCCACAGCCGCAACAGATCATAAAAAAATGCCACATTTAAAACTCTTGAACATCCTCACAGAGACACCTGGGGACATGTTGAAGCAGAATAAAACAGAGTTTGGATTTTTATTTATTTCTCTCTCGATATTATGACTTCATTATCATTTATATCTTGCATTTTGATTTATCCATACAGTTATTAAGGACTGTAATATGACAAGTGAAGGAATATTTGTATCAGGAGGGCAGGGGGGGGGGGCGAGGTTATATCCCCACCATACTGTTATAAACAATACAGTATGTCTTCCGTCTTATAATTTGTGAATTTTCTAGGTAAACCTATTTTGAATTCAGTGGAATTAACTGCCGCACGGCTGAAGGTGTTTGCTGGCTCTGACTGAAGGTGAACTCGTCGGTCTGGTTCGTCTGCCCTACCCCGAGTCACCTCACTCGGAGGTTTTATGAGGTTAGAATCTGGGAGAGGCAGGCACAGTCAAAATCAGGTCAAATGTATTTGTACAGCTCCTTCTCAGTTAGTCACAAATCACCACTGAATCACAAAATTTACTTTTTTTCCCAGGCTCACTGTGTCCAGTCTTTTTAAGGTTGAACATATTTGAATGCCGTAAAGAAGAGAACATATCAACGCATTTTAAGCGGCCTATACCGAATGCTTCAACATTCAGGGTGTGGAAGTTTGAAACGTCAGTGAACCGTGGGGGCGGAGCCAGGTGTTAGGGGAAGAGCCAGGTGTTAGGGGAGGAGAGGAGAGGACATCATGTTGAGGAAACGAAACTTAACATTCATAGAAACAAAGCCACCTGATGTGGAAGCAGTTCTCTCTTTTAGGCGGGAAAATAAAACGCATTTTGGAAAAAATAGTTGGACAGACAGTAACAACGAGGTGAGTAAAACAACACAACTTTGAGGAGTAGTTAAAACCTCTCTTCCCGTTATGGAATTAGAAATCGATAATTGCTCAATACATAAACCTTGTCGTCTGTGTCTAGGAATGGCCTGTGCTAACACTTCCTGGTCTGAAGAGAACTTTTTATGTTCCATCTGTCTTGATGTGTTCAACAGTCCGGTTACCACCGCATGTGGACACAACTTCTGCAGAACCTGTATTACACAGTTCTGGGATGAACAAGTCCATTACAAATGTCCTGTTTGCAACAAGCTTTTCAACCCAAGACCTGATCTACAGGTCAATACCTTCTTATCAGAGCTGGCAGCCCAGTTTAGAACAACCGTACGAGTAAAAGAGCAGCCTAGTGTTGAACAAGCAGAAGTTCCCTGTGACGTCTGTACTGGGACCCAGCAGAAGGCCGTGAAGTCCTGCCTAGTGTGTATTACCTCTTACTGCCAAACCCACCTGGAGCCACATCAGAGAGTCGCTCGCCTGCAGAAACATCGGCTGGTCGAGCCTATGGACCGTCTGGAAGACAGGATGTGTAAGAAACACGACCGACTTCTGGAGCTCTTCTGCCAGACTGAACAGGTGTGTGTGTGTCTGTTGTGCACAGTGACAGACCACAAGTCCCATCCTGTTGTACCTCTAAAGGAGGAATATGAAGTGAAGACGGCCCAGCTGGGGAAGACGGAGACTGACGTTCAGCAAATGATCCAGGAGAGAAAACAAAAGATTAAGGAGATCAAAGACACAGTGGAACTGAGCAACAAAGACGCAGACAGAGAGATAGCCCATGGTGGGCAGGTCTTCACTGCTCTGATAGGCTGTGTTGAAAAGGGCCGGGAGGAATTCAAACAAACGGTTCAAGAGAAACTGAAATCCACAGTGAAACGAGCTGAAGACCTCATCAAAGTGCTGGAGCAGGAAATAGAAGATCTGACCGATAGAAGCTCAGAGGTGAAGCGGCTCTCACACACTGAAGACCACCTCCACTTCCTCCAGACCTTCAGATCCCTGAAGGATCCTCCACCCACCAGGGACTGGACGACGGTGGAGGTCCGTCCTTATACGTCATACGTAGAGACCTTGAGGAGATCCCTGGATCAGCTGGAGGAGACACTGAACATGGAGATGAAGAAGCTGCGTGATGATTCTGAACTGAAGAGGGTCCAGCAGTATGATGTAGATGTGACTCTGGATCCTGATACAGCTCATCACAGGCTCATCCTGTCTGAGGATGGGAAACAAGTACATGATGGAGGAGTGAGGAAGAAACTCCCAGACAACCCTAAGAGATTTACAGAGTATACATCTGTACTCACGAGGCAGAGCTTCTCCTCAGGGAGATTTTACTTTGAGGTCCAGGTTAAAGACAAGACTGTATGGTGGTTAGGAGTGGCCAGAGAGTCCATTGACAGAAAAGGTAAGACGGGGTGGACCCCTGAGACGGGTTACTGGACTCTTTACTACAACAAGCGTGGGTTGGTATTTAGAGATAACACTTCTGTCCGTCTCCCTCTGAGAGCTGAGCTCCAGAAGGTGGGGGTGTTTGTTGGTTATGATGAGGGTCTGGTCTCCTTCTATGATGTGGAAGCCAGGGTTCATATCTACTCTGCTACTGGCTGCACCTTTACTGAGCCTCTCTATCCAATCCTCTATGATGGTGATATAAACTCTGCCCCCCTGATCATCTCACCTGCCAATCAAACAGACTAGGACCTTTGTTTGATAATAAAATAATCAAACGACCAAAACAACTAATGTTGTTTCCTGAATTACAATAGAATTAGAATCTCTACTATGTGAGATCTCAGATATCTGCATTAATGTCATACTGCTGTCATTTAACGAGGAGAATATTTTTAAGAATAAACCCTGCAGTTGTGTAATATAACCAGGGTGCGATTTGCCGGTGGGGATGGTGGGGATTATCCCCCCCTCTGGTTTACACGTCCTACCCTCTGCTGAATTATTTTTATCCTCGGTGGGGATAAAAATTATCCCCCCCACCCAAAGTATTTTCACCATTACATCGTAATAATTAACAACCAAAATACACAGGGTCCGTCTTCATTTTGAAACATTTTAAAATGTTTCTCAAAATTATCCCCCCCTCTGGCTTTTTCACAAATCGCACCCTGAATATAACCCTTTATAAAGGGTTATATTACACTCCATTTATGTGTGTGATTTCCCTTTAGTTCTTTTACACGTTTAAAGATATACAATTTGTTGCAGTTATGTAGAACATGTTTAGAGGATTAACATGTATAAATAATAATTCGATTTTTTTTTAACATTTCTATTGGTTTTAACTTCTGAATATTGAATAACAAAACAATTCAATGTGATTTTAATAAAAAGAAAAGGCAAATTTTAGGCCTACATTACATTGCCTACATTGTAATGGATCATTTCAGGGGAATAGATACATTCCAGTCCAATGGTGTTCAGTATAAATACTGTTTCTGTAATAAAAAAGTGTAGTACAAAAAATGAAATAGTTTATTTCTAAAACCCTTATTATGATGATTTTCGAGATTGATGGAACGTTTTAAATCATTGAAGAAATGTAAAAGTTTGTCGTCGATGACCCAGTAAATTAATCTCCAATATACAACAACCCAACATGTGTTACACAATTACACAAAGGTCATGTGTTACACAAAGGTGACAGTGACTACATGTAAAGATTCTCCCCATGTGTGTGAGTACCGTGACTTTGTCTGGTCAGCTCTCCTCTCTCCATCCTCTCCTCTCTCCTCTTCTCTCCATCGTCTCCTCTCCTCTCTCTTATCTCTGCTCTCTTCTCTAGCTCATCTTGTGTTCATTATTGTCGTACATTACGCATTAAGTGTGTTCACATGTCAAAAGTCACTCCATTTAGATTGGTGGATCTAAAATAGATGTTGTACAACTGAACTCCCACTGGGCGAGTTCCGCTGTAGTGAATCACTATGGTGACGTTGACCCTCCCGCTCGTGCGGAGTCCTCCTCCCCATAAGCCACGCCCACTGACTGCCTGGACGGCGCGAGGGGAGGGAGAGATCCCGACGCTGTTGGCACGAGGGCCGTGGACCGCGGTACCTGCTCTGAGTAGCCAGCAGCGTGGGAATGAATAACCCAATCACACGTTTAATCATTCTGTTTATTATGTAGGCTACTTGTTTAGTTGTATTCGTTGTTAAAGCATATTGGTAATAAACAACTCAGTCGAACCAACTGAATGTTCTCGTGTGTTCAGCCGACGATCCTTCCTGTTTCTTCAGTCTAAATCCTCTAAGCTGAGCAGATGTTTCTCCAGAGCTCTCTGTTGGTTATCCTAGCAGCACACCCTGGGGGGTCCTTCCAGCCCCTTGGATCCCAGCAGGTCTCTGGTGTCCTGCCCCCTGGCGTTGGCCCAGCCTTCAGTCCCTCCCGCCGGCTCTTCCTCCACTCACCGGTGGCTTGGTGGACCAGCTCAGTCCTCTGGAGACAACAGAATATTTTGAATTATGACTAATAAAGCACGTATATAATCGAATGGTTATGATGGTAACAGCTCATGGGAAAAATCTATAGTTAGCTGGCATGATCGAACAGGCACACACATTGCCCGAATTGAATATAAGGGTCTGAATCCCCCCCCACAGCTGAAAAATCCAGCCTTATATTAAAAATAGGGAACCATTATAGCGGCTATTTGTAGAAGTGAAAGCGCGCCCCCTTCTTGCTGCTATAGGTATGGTCAGTGTTCAGAAGGATGCGAAAAATCAGCAAAGCACAAGGACAGTCTTAACGACAAATGTCAAGAAATCCCTAAATATTTCACACACATACACACACTAGTTTGTTCTTTTTTTTCCTTGTTAATTTTATTGTATGGCAATGTCTCAATGTTTGATTTCCTGCCCAAAGGGAACTGGGTTTAATTTCCAGAGGGGTGCAGTCTACAAGGAGGAATCCTTGAGCAAGATGCCCCAAACTCCTAGCTGCTCCTGAATGACAAGTATCTGAATCTACTGTTAGCTGCTTTGGATAAAAGCATCTCATAAACAGTAACGATTTTCATTCAACTTCCCTTAAAGGTCCCGTGGCATGAAAATGTCACTTTATGAGGTTTTCTAACCTTAAAATGAGTTCCCCTAGCCTGCCTATGGTCCCCCAGTAGCTAGAAATGACGTTAGGTGTAAAACGAGCACTAGGTATTCTGCTCTGACTACAATTTGGAATTTTCCCCGTCTAACTGTTAACAACTAAACAGTGAGCAGTAAAAGGCCCTCATGCAGTCGGGGCCGGAGTGCCCTGCTTCCCCCAGCTGGTATCTTGTCCACGTGGTTCACCACCGCAAGCATCCTCGCTGCCAAAGTCTGCCTGCTGCCGGACTTCTTGTACTAGAAATGCAGCACAAAATGTGAATGAATATTGAGGGTAACCCGTTATAATCACAGTAATATGAGAATACGTTAGGAAAGCCACCGTACCTCTGCATAGTCCACCACAAGAACCAATTCCACTGTTCTGGTTTTGCTGATCCTTCATCTGTCTGATAAATATTGGAATGTGGCTGAAAATAAGGGAAGATAGTTCCATCATCTTTAAGCAAACACACTGAAACAATAAACAAAACCGGCAATACATCTCAATATCTGTCTTCATCGAGTCTTAGCATGAACCTGTTTCGATTGGCCAGCGTTTTAAATGTACCGGTTTACTGAGACGGAACAGTCCGGAGGGGATCGACCCGTGATCAAAGACGGTCTCCTCGTTGTCATTGCCACAGGAGCTCCTCCTCTGTCTCAGGTGTCTGGAGTTGTACACGGCGTGAAGCCCCTCCCCTTCTCCGGTGGCTTCCTGCTGGTCTGTCTCCCCTTCCTCGGTGAGGGGTTCAATGAGGTACGACTGGTCCTCGATACGCACGTACCCCCTGTGGTGGCGGAGAGAGAACACGGGAGGTCAGACTGAGATGTCTGTTTAGTGTCTGGGTGGGGTGTCTCGGGCGAAAGGCACCAGGTTCGATCTCCACTGTCTACTACCAAGCTGTAGGCATCCCTTTGATAGACTCCTTATTCCAACCGGCCCCTTAATTACTTTATTGGTATTCACTAAGTTTTGTCTGAATTGCTAAAAAGTAAAAAGTACAGACAATTATCATTCAATTTAATGAAAAATAAAAGTATCTTATTTTTTCTTATGGTCCTATCCTATCCCTAACTCTGTTCACAATGATTGAGAGGGATTTATCAGAGTTTTTTGGTTTATTACAGCAGTCCTCGTCATAAGCCATACGTGCCTGGTCTCAGTGCCATCGCCTTGGCAACGTGAGCAGGTGATTGGGTTACAGATCTTCAGGGACGGTCCAACACAGACCTAATGGTCCTATCAGAGGTCGTCTGGGCTCTCCCTTCATGCAGTAAACCATGGATTCTGATCAAATGTGGATTTCCCCTGAACATAAGACACTTTGGGAACGCTTTACTCACTTGATTCCTGAGCAGAGGTCGATACTGGCCGAGGAGTCCTCCACCTCCACGATGCTCCCATGGTAGTAGCAGTGGTCCTGGGGTAGGGTTCAATAAGAGACACTGAGACAAGGTCAAATATATATACTTCAATCAATCGTGTAGAAATTATTTGGTAACACTTCATAATAAGGTGTCATAATAAATAGCAAACTAGTCCTTACCTAACCCTCTGTTAGTATTTATTAATTGTTACTAAAATATCTAATTGGCACAAGTTAATAGTTTTTTCATCATTAATTAAATATTAGTTGTTTGCATAACCCTAACCCAACCCAAACATACAACCCTAATCCTAACCCTAACCCTAACACACGGCTCTAACCCTAACACAAGGCCCTAACCCTAACACACGGCCCTAACCCTAACCCTAAACCTAACACACGGCCCTAACCCTAACACAGGGCCCTAACCCTAACACTAGGCCCTAACCCTAACCCTAACCCTAACACAAGGCCCAAACCCTAACCCTAAACCTAACACACGGCCCTAACCCTAACACTAGGCCCTAACCCTAACCCTAACACACGGCCCTAACCCTAACACATGACCCTAACCCTAACCCTAACACACGGCCCTAACCCTAACAAATGGCGCTAACCCTAACACATGACCCTAACCCTAACCCTAACCAACGACACTCTGTGGTCAGTGAAAAAAAACGATTAACTTGTGCCAAATAGATATTTTAGCAACAATTAACAAATATTAACAAAGGGTTAGGTAATGACTAGTTTGCTATTTATTATGGTACCTTATTATAAAGTGTTACCCATTTAGGTGCTGTTTGTCATGATCCACCCCTGGTTTTCCCATTCAGCTGCCTGCCACCCTGATCACTCCCAATTAACCCAACCACCTTCACCTGTGTTTCCCCTATATCAGTCCTTTCCTCCCAAACATTCCCTGCCAGATTGTCTCTTGTGTTTCACAGTGCTTTCCCGCGATTCGAATCCTGACCTACCACCTATCCTGCCTGCTCTCTGATCCTCGCCTGTCTGACTATCCTGCCTGCTCCTGATCCCCGCCTGTCTGACTATTCTGCCGGTTCCTGATCCCCGCCTGTCCGACTATCCTGCCTGCTCCTGATCCCCGCCTGTCTGACTACCCTGCCTGCTCCTGATCCCCGCCTGTCTGACTATTCTGCCTGCCGATCCTGAATCCGAATAAACGATTGACACTGTTCCACGCTCTTCGCCAGTCTGTGCACTTGGGTTCAGCCAAACGCTCACGTTACACTGTTGTAATGTGTAATCACAGCCTTGTGCGGTTGACATACCTTTAGTGATGCTACTCACAGAGACTACCTTCGGATTTGTAGAACATCTACAATTAATTTTACAGCAACACTACAATTACAGCAATTAAATTACTTTCAACTTATTACACATTAGTGCAATATAACCCCCGGTGATCTTTAAATAGATTTCTGCTGAGGTGGCTGATTGAACTCAGATCTGATCATTAAGAGCCTCAATAGCCTGTGTGTAGGAAGACCTGATGGGTGAACTCTAACAAAACTTAATGAAAGGTTAAACGTTAGACCCCCAGGATATCCTGCCCCACACACCCGAAGCATGGTTACACATCTAGCATGTGTTACCACATTTGTTATTTGGTTTTACCTTGATCACATTTTATTAAAGGGGAAATATTATACCACCAGGTGTGAGTGTGAGTAGCCCTTACAAGCCGTTTTAGAAAATCTGCGTCTTCTGATATCACTAGTGGCCGTGTCCACCTAGATGTGTGCTGGATAGATGAGCAACGTTTGCTACAGTCCACTGGGTAGGTATGTGGACTGTAGCAAACAGTCCACATATCTACGTATGTTACCTTTAACCTGTGTATATACTTTTAAGTACTAAGGCAGATGCCATGCTGTATGCTTTAAACAGTCACAAACACTATGGGTAAATAAAAGCCTGACGATACATCGCACAAACAGCAACTATAATAAGGTGTAAAAGATAGATGGATCATTTAGACATTATTACCTTATAATCTGGTATGGTTGTTTCTTCAGCACCTTGGTCAGAATAATGCACAACAGAGAAGTTTCTCCCAATAAGATGTCTATAATGGAAACAAACAAATTGAGGACAGTTTGATCACTATTTCTAACGGCACGTAACCTACATGTTTCTTCCAGAGTGGAGAGTCCTGTTCAGCCCATCTTTATAGCCGATCATGAGGCGGTTTCTTCAGGCTGTCCACACATGTCCCTAGAAAAACCTGCAATAAATAAGAGAAAGAACGAATTAGAAAGAAAAGGAAAGATTTTAAATATTTTTCCATCTTCTGTCATCCGAAAAAAAAGAAGATATTAGTGACTGCTGCTGTCTTTACGATTTATAATTAACACATGTTCTTTCATCGTAAACGTTTATTAATTTCAGGTCCACTTACTCATGTTTTATGTTTATCTCATGTATTGTTTCCCATGAAAGATGAGTTTTTGTGTGTATGTCTTTTTAAAGTTTATAAGTGTATGTTTTTCTGTGAAACCAAAGATGAATTTCCACTTGAGTGGCCACTGAAGATAATACAAATAAATGACACTAACACAAATCAGAGTGAAAAAATTATGACAAAATTACCCCCAAAGAAGATGTATAGACATACTAAATAATCAATAAGTATTGCATGTTGTATTACATGATCTACTTTATAACGGGAACTGTCCAAGGCAGGCCACTTGAGGGCAGTGACGCCGTTTTTTTTCCAGATTGAGTTTGATAGACAGATAGCTGCAGGATTAATATTATAAATCATTATATCATTAAACAATCTATATAATGCATTGATTAAGTTACAGCAGCATTCTGTGATAATGCTCTCTAAATTTAGAGTTCAAGTTTTACCACTGTAGTCAAAGTTGTGTTCTCAAGGTTAAAGCTAGGGTGGGTCATTTTTTTACTTTAATATTTGGCAAAACTGTCATAATAGCCAGTCAGCTATAAGTAGGTGAAGTGCTCTGAGAATATCTGCCCATTACTTTGCTCTCCCCTGCCTCTGTGTACCGCCCCCAAAAATTGCCACCGCTCATGTACACTTTGACCAATCAGAGCGAGGCTCTGATTCTCCGTTCTTATTGGCTGTGGGACTGTCCGTTCACCTTGGCAACGACGTTGGTGCGTCCCTGCGTGAGCGTTCACAAGCCTTGCAGTCGGACAGTTTTGCACTACTACGGCGACAACAAATGAATAGCAATGTCTTCATCAACGGCCCCTAAATTTCCCATTCCCCGGATACCAACAACTAACACCGCTAAGACAGCGAAAAAAAGAGGAAAGACACTTGTTGAAAGGACAGCTACTAAAACGGAGGCGGAGAGAGCTTATGAGCGATGGAGAGAGTTACGTGACCTGAGAAATGTAAAATCGGACGCAGAAATGGCTACATTTCTTATAGACAGGTAAGGAATAGTGATATCTCTCCATGGTTTATTGTGAAGAATATGTAAAGTGTCGGCTGGTATGGTTTTTTACTAGGCAGAGCCACGATAACCGTTACATTACGGTTCTGTAATGTAACCGTTTCAATACGGTTCTGTAGGATGTCTTGCATCGGCCTATGGTTCTTTTCCGGTCCGTTTTATGTGTTAGTTATGGTCACACTAACCTGTCGGAATAACACAGAGATTGTGCTCACACGTCGCCTAGGCCTCAACACAACTGTGGATAATGTCCGAGTCACGTTTGCGTAAAAGCTACTTTGACACAACTGCCAAGATAAGCACAGCGAGGGAAGTGTAGCATATGATATTCCATGTATTGTTATAACGTTGTTGCAAGCTAGCAGCAGCCTTGCTAAGTTTCGCGATCGCTTTAAAGTAACGGTTTCCTTTTGTGTAATCTGGCTTTCTGTGTCATTTTAACAAATATATATATATATTTTTTTAATTCTGATAATGTTTTTCTTTATTGTCCAATCATTGTTGTGCTTGACCTGTTTTGAGTAAGATGTTGATGCAGCTCAATATGTACTTATGTAGTTATCAGCACTAATGTTTAATTACCTCGGAATCTGACATGGTGTTTCGTCTTCCTATCAATGTAACTGAATTCACATGAACGCGCATAACTGACGTTCGGGGGGAGGAGCTACAGCAGGTAGGGCGTGGCAGGGAGGGACCAGAGAGAACACAACGGAATCTCAACGGCTGTTTTCTCCCAAATTACCCACCCTAGCTTTAAGGCATGCAAATAGAGAGTGTGGTGTATCTGAATACAGTACATTAAGGGTTAATGTATTACGCAGGTTACGTTACAGTAGACCAATAGGATTATGTGTGTGTGGTCACATGATGCTGGGTTCGTACGTCTTCATGGCAGTTTAATAAAGTGCCTGTAAAGTCAAGACACAGTTGTCCGCGCTGAATTAATATTCCTCAAATAGAATATACGACATGGTGTCAGAAGTGCTGTGTCTATAACCCGAAAGAAAAGGCACAGGACACAACGGTCCACGGCGACAAAGACAGAGGGAGAGACATTGGTGGATGTTAAGAGCAAACAACGTGAGGGAAACGTTAACGTGCAACAAGCGAGCATGGCGGCTAGTGCACCAACTGCTACATTCAACATCCAGCCACCGGAGCCCTTCGATTTCAACAAACCGCTCGATTGGACAAAATGGATCCGGAGGTTCGAGAGGTTTCGGCAAGCGAGCAACTTGACTACGAACTCCGAGGAAACTCAGGTTACCACTCTGATATATTGTATGGGGGATGAAGCCGACAATGTATTGAGAGGATTAAAACTGAGTGATGCTGACACGAAAATTTATGACAAAGTAAAAGACGGATTCCGGGATTTCTTTGTTGTGAAAAAGAATATTGTGTTTGAACGTGCATGCTTCAATATGCGAAAACAAGAACCAAATGAGACTGTCGAGGCATTCGTCACTGCCCTGCATGCTTTAGCTGTCAATATGGGGTCTTGCATGATGAACTCATACGAGATCGGATCGTAGTGGGGCTTGCAAACACCAGACTTTCTGAACGCTTGCAGATGGAGGAAAAACTGACTTTGCAAAAAGCCATTGATATGGCAAGACAGTCTGAAGAAATCAAAAAGCAACAGAGCACACTTAGGGGTGACGCTAGCAGTGTGATGCAGATGGAGGGGAGCTCCATAGACAGACTGATAAAAAGGGGACAGCAATATACCAACTGGAAAAGTAGCGGCGCACATTCCCGCCAACACACGCAAGGCAGAGACAAAGGCATGCAGCACAGCGCCCAGTGCTACAAGTGTGGGGGGCCTTCTCACGAGTGGCCCGCCAAGTGTCCCGCCAACGATGCAACCTGTCGGGGCTGCGGAAAAAAAGGCCATTACCAGCGCGTCTGCAAAAGCAAGTCTGTGGTAGCGTGCATTGAGGAAGAAGAGGGGAAAAGTTTCTTCTTGGGCTCTGTGTCATGTGAAAACAACATGTGGGCGGCTGATGTGCAGATAAAAGGGAAAGTGATGAAATTCAAACTTGACACCGGCGCAGATGTAACCGCCATTTCGGACAGCGACCTGAAAGACTTGTTCCCGGGGGCACAAATGCCTGTCCTCCACAAGCCAGAGAAACCCTTGCTGGGTCCAGGAAAGATTCAGCTGGAGGTAACTGGCTATGCAAAAATGCAGCTGACTTACAAAGCCAAGCAGATGGAGGAGAAGGTCTATGTGGTCAAAACCCTGAGCACACCATTGCTCGGGCTACCGGCAATCACTGCCCTGGGTCTACTCATTCGAGTCGACAGCGTCACCATGGACTCTTTAAAGGCAACCTACCCAAAACTCTGCAAGGGCCTAGGCAACATCAGGCGTCCATACCACATCCAGCTCAAGCCAGAGGCCGTGCCATTCTCTTTAAAGACTCCACGGAGAATTCCCCTGCCTCTGATAGGAAAGGTGAAGGAGGAGCTCCAGCGGATGGAAGAGATGGGGGTCATCAGGCGCGTCGAGGAGCCTACGGAGTGGTGCGCCGGCATCGTCGTCGTCCCAAAGAAGAACAGCCAGCGACTACGCCTGTGTGTGGACTTCACGGGCTTGAACCAGTATGTGTGTCGAGAGAAGTATGTCCTGCCATCAGTCGACCAGAGTCTAGGAATGCTAGCTGGAGCCAGAATCTTCAGTAAACTAGACGCGAACATGGGATTCTGGCAGATTCCTTTAGCTGAGGAGTCAGTCAAATACACAACATTTATAACACCCTTCGGACGGTATCACTTCCAGCGTCTCCGTTTGGGATCAACTCTGCGCCCGAGCACTTCCAGCGTGTCATGGCGGAGGTGATAGATGGACTCGACGGGGTGGTCTGCCACATCGATGACCTGCTGGTGTGGGGAAAAGACCAAGAGCACGACGCTCGTCTCCATGCCTTGTTGAAAAAGCTTGAACAAGCAGGGGTGACTTTGAATGCAGACAAGTGCGAGCTCTCCAGGAGTTAGGTGGTGTTCCTCGGGCATGTCATCACAACGTCAGGCATCAGCCCCGATCCAGAAAAGACAGAGGCCATCAGGGACATGAAAGAACCTACAAACGTGAGCGAGTTGAGGAGTTTCCTGGGGATGGTAAACCAGGTGGGAAAATTCATACCCCAGCTATCAGAGAAAGACAAAGCTCTCCGTGACCTTCTCTCAAAGAAGAACTGCTGGCTGTGGGGTGTCGACCAGGTGGCGGCTTTCAGGGTGCTGAAGGAAGCACTAATCTCTCCACCGGTCCTGGCCATGTATGACACGAGCAGGGACACCAAAGTATCGGCAGACGCTTCATCTTATGGACTGGGGGGCGTGCTCCTCCAGAAATGGGACAGCGAATGGAGGCCGGTAGCTTACGCATCCCGCTCACTCTCACCCACTGAGCAACGCTACGCGCAAGTAGAAAAGGAGGCCCTGGGTCTAACCTGGGCATGTGAGCGCTTCCGGGACTTTTTGTTAGGAAAGCACTTCTGCCTAGAGACTGACCATAAGCCGCTCCTCTCCTTACTAGGCGCACAAGCACTCGACCTGTTGCCACCAAGGATACAGCGCTTTCGAATGCGGCTCATGTGCTACTCCTATGACATCGTGCACGTTCCTGGAAAGTCCCTCTGGACTGCTGACACATTGTCACGTTCACCTGTACAGAAACAAATGACCGCAAATTACACTGAACTGATGGAGAGCATGAACATTTACGTGGACTGCATTGTCAACAACTTACCTGTCAGTCCCACGTTCATGGACACACTCAAAGCACAGCTGGAAGCTGACAGTGTATGCTCTCGTGTCATGAAAATGTGTGCAGACGGATGGCCAGATCACGCACAGCAGGAACCACTCCTGAAACACTTCTGGCCCGAGCAGGCTACACTCACAGTACAAGATGGACTGTTGCTGAAAGACACACGTCTGGTCATTCCAGCAGCAATGCGGAACGATGTGCTGGACAGACTGCACGAGGGCCATCAAGGGGTCGTGAAGTGCAAAGCACGTGCCCGTCAGACTGTGTGGTGGCCTGGGCTGGGACATCAAATCACGGAGATGGTGCTCAAATGCAGAATGTGTCTGCAAGGGCGCCGCAATCACAGTGAGCCACTCATGCCGTCAGACTGCCCCGAGCGCCCATGGCAAAAGCTGGGGGCCGATCTCTTTGAACTGGGGGGAAAAACTTACCTGCTCGTCGTTGATTACCTCTCCAGGTACGTCGAACTTACCCTGCTGACACACACAAAATGAAAGGATGTGATTAACCATCTGAAATCGATGTTCGCCAGACACGGCATCCCGGAGGTGCTCATGTCTGACAACGGCCCTCAATTCTCCGGCCAGGCATTCGCTTCCTTCGCCTCTGCATATGGGTTCAAACACCTTACCAGTAGCCCCAAATTCCCACAAAGCAATGGCGAGGCTGAGCGAGCAGTACAGACCATAAAGGGTCTGCTGAAAAAGGCAACTGATCCGTACATGGCTCTGCTTGCATACAGAGCCACACCTCTTCAGAATGGGTACAGCCCGGCCCAGTTGCTCATGGGTCGACGTCTCCGCACCACAGTGCCGACACATTCCTCTGAGCTGCAACCTGCACTGCCCGACCGCAGCACTCTGTTCCAGAAAGAAAGGGAGAAGAGGACGTCAGATGCTACAAACTTCAACAGGCGACATCGTGCAAAGCCACTCAGCAGCCTGTCTCCAGGTCAGGAGGTGTGGGTGACTGACACAAAAACACCAGGGACTGTGATCCAGAGTCACACCTCGCCGAGATCTTACCTTGTGGATGCGCCACATGGGGTGGTAAGACGCAACCGCCTGCATCTTATACCACTCCAGTCTCCGTCACGAGACGAGGCGGGACAGCAGCAACAGGAGCCACTGCCGGTCCTAGAGCAGGGTGACACTCCACCAGCTTTGGGGTCTCCTGTTCCCTCTCCTGGGGTTTCCACTCCCAGAACCAGGTCTGGGAGAGCAATCATACAGCCCACTAGACTGAACTTATCAGTGGCTGAGAAAAGGAAAAAAATGTTCAATGTGAAAAAAAAAAAGATTTTGTCATATGTTCATGCTGAGCAGAAAATGTTTTTCCAATGTACCAGTTTTACAGGAGAGATATTTACTTCAGAAAATAAGTTGGAAAATGTTATGTTTAGAAAGAGTATCAGTTTACCAGGATTTGTTTAACCCAGTTTTCTTTCACAGGTTTTGATGGACTTAGAAAAAAACGTGTTTCACATGTTCGTAAAAAAGGGAGATGTGGTGTATCTGAATACAGTACATTAAGGGTTAATGTATTACGCAGGTTACGTTGGTCGACCAATAGGATTATGTGTGTGTGGTCACATGATGCTGGGTTCGTGCGTCTTCATGGCAGTTTAATAAAGTGCCTGTAAAGTCAAGACACAGTTGTCTGCGCTGAATTAATATTCCTCAAATAGAATATACGACAGAGAGGTAGTACTCCTAACAAGAAGATACAATAAATGTAGGTCAGTCCCTCCAGAAAAAAAAGAGTCTTAGCATAAACCTGTTTAGATTGGCCAGCGTTTCACCGGTTTACTGAGACGGAACAGTCCGGAGGGGATCGACCCGTGGTCAAAGACGGCGGTTTTTGTGATTGTTGCGGCCAAAAATCCTTGATTTTGCGGCACGTTTTCTTAAAAAATGCGATGAAATATGCGGCATATATATGCAATTTTATGCAATGAAATTGCGGGAACTTGTGAAAAAATGCAGGAACTTGCGAAAAATGCAGCTTTTCGATGACGTTCATGTCACGTAATTACATCGCTTCTTATCGTTCCCATGGCAACAGGGTGAAATCGCTGCTCTTGTGTAAAGTAAACGCAACATTTTTCAACTTTCTGCTAAGATATATGTGACTTTTTTGCAACGAAAATGCGTGGATTGTGAAATCCTGCAAGCCCCGCATATCTTCCGCGGAAATCGGCAATTTATGCAGTGAAAGTGCGGCATATTTGAAAAATTGCGGCCCCCGCATGAATATGCGGACTTTGGCTGATTATGCGTTGAATTATACGATCGCATAATCGCGTTTTTCTGGAGGGACTGGTTGGTATGTTTCAACATTTGATAATTAAGACACAACATTGTGTGTGTGTGTGTGTGTGTGTGTGTGTCTGTGTGTGTGTGCCTGTGTGTAGTGGTGAGCGAGTTCAACTCCAAGGTGAAAGGTACTGGGTTTGATTCCCAATGTCTGCAGCCTAACCTGTATTATCCTATAGCGCAAGATGCCCCCTAACCCCTCCCTGTGGGGGTTAGGGGGCATGGTAATGGAACTCCCTGTTCCATTACCACATATATCCTTAAATTTGTCCAACCCCTACCTGCTGCTGTTAATTTGCATACAAATGTCAAACACAAGGAGGGTTTACATATGAGGGCGGTCCGTTGGTCCACAGCCGCAACAGATCATAAAAAAATGCCACATTTAAAACTCTTGAACATCCTCACAGAGACACCTGGGGACATGTTGAAGCAGAATAAAACAGAGTTTGGATTTTTATTTATTTCTCTCTCGATATTATGACTTCATTATCATTTATATCTTGCATTTTGATTTATCCATACAGTTATTAAGGACTGTAATATGACAAGTGAAGGAATATTTGTATCAGGAGGGCAGGGGGGGGGGGCGAGGTTATATCCCCACCATACTGTTATAAACAATACAGTAAGTCTTCCGTCTTATAATTTGTGAATTTTCTAGGTAAACCTATTTTGAATTCAGTGGAATTAACTGCCGCACGGCTGCAGGTGTTTGCTGGCTCTGACTGAAGGTGAACTCGTCGGTCTGGTTCGTCTGCCCTACCCCGAGTCACCTCTATAACACCCTCTGAGGTTTTATGAGGTTAGAATCTGGGAGAGGCAGGCACAGTCAAAATCAGGTCAAATGTATTTGTACAGCTCCTTCTCAGTTAGTCACAAATCACCACTGAATCACAAAATTTACTTTTTTTCCCAGGCTCACTGTGTCCAGTCTTTTTAAGGTTGAACATATTTGAATGCCGTAAAGAAGAGAACATATCAACGCATTTTAAGCGGCCTATACCGAATGCTTCAACATTCAGGGTGTGGAAGTTTGAAACGTCAGTGAACCGTGGGGGCGGAGCCAGGTGTTAGGGGAAGAGCCAGGTGTTAGGGGAGGAGAGGAGAGGACATCATGTTGAGGAAACGAAACTTAACATTCATAGAAACAAAGCCACCTGATGTGGAAGCAGTTCTCTCTTTTAGGCGGGAAAATAAAACGCATTTTGGAAAAAATAGTTGGACAGACAGTAACAACGAGGTGAGTAAAACAACACAACTTTGAGGAGTAGTTAAAACCTCTCTTCCCGTTATGGAATTAGAAATCGATAATTGCTCAATACATAAACCTTGTCGTCTGTGTCTAGGAATGGCCTGTGCTAACACTTCCTGGTCTGAAGAGAACTTTTTATGTTCCATCTGTCTTGATGTGTTCAACAGTCCAGTTACCACCGCATGTGGACACAACTTCTGCAGAACCTGTATTACACAGTTCTGGGATGAACAAGTCCATTACAAATGTCCTGTTTGCAACAAGCTTTTCAACACAAGACCTGATCTACAGGTCAATATCTTCTTATCAGAGCTGGCAGCCCAGTTTAGAACAACCGTACGAGTAAAAGAGCAGCCTAGTGTTGAACAAGCAGAAGTTTGCTGTGACGTCTGTACTGGGACCCAGCAGAAGGCCGTGAAGTCCTGCCTAGTGTGTTTTACCTCTTACTGCCAAACCCACCTGGAGCCACATCAGAGAGTCGCTCGCCTGCAGAAACATCGGCTGGTCGAGCCTATGGACCGTCTGGAAGACAGGATGTGTAAGAAACACGACCGACTTCTGGAGCTCTTCTGCCAGACTGAACAGGTGTGTGTGTGTCAGTTCTGCACAGAGGCAGACCACAAGTCCCATCCTGTTGTACCTCTAAAGGAGGAATATGAAGTGAAGACGGCCCAGCTGGGGAAGACGGAGACTGACGTTCAGCAAATGATCCAGGAGAGAAAACAAAAGATTAAGGAGATCAAAGACACAGTGGAACTGAGCAACAAAGACGCAGACAGAGAGATAGCCCATGGTGGGCAGGTCTTCACTGCTCTGATAGGCTGTGTTGAAAAGGGCCGGGAGGAATTCAAACAAACGGTTCAAGAGAAACTGAAATCCACAGTGAAACGAGCTGAAGACCTCATCAAAGTGCTGGAGCAGGAAATAGAAGATCTGACCGATAAAAGCTCAGAGGTGAAGCGGCTCTCACACACTGAAGACCACCTCCACTTCCTCCAGACCTTCAGATCCCTGAATGATCCTCCACCCACCAGGGACTGGACGACGGTGGAGGTCCGTCCTTATACGTCATACGTAGAGACCTTGAGGAGATCCCTGGATCAGCTGGAGGAGACACTGAACATGGAGATGAAGAAGCTGCGTGATGATGCTGAACTGAAGAGGGCCCAGCAGTATGATGTAGATGTGACTCTGGATCCTGATACAGCTCATCTCAGGCTCATCCTGTCTGAGGATGGGAAACAAGTACATGATGGAGGAGTGAGGAAGAAACTCCCAGACAACCCTAAGAGATTTACAGAGTATACATCTGTACTCACGAGGCAGAGCATCTCCTCAGGGAGATTTTACTTTGAGGTCCAGGTTAAAGACAAGACTGCATGGTGGTTAGGAGTGGCCAGAGAGTCCATCGACAGAGAAGGTGAGGCAGAGTGGACCCCTGAGACGGGTTACTGGACTCTTTACTACAACGAGGGTGTGTTGGTATTTAGAGATAACCCTTATGTCAGTCTCCCTCTGAGAGCTGAGCTCCAGAAGGTGGGGGTGTTTGTTGATTATGATGAGGGTCTGGTTTCCTTCTATGATGTGGAAGCCAGGGTTCATATCTACTCTGCTACTGGCTGCACCTTTACTGAGCCTCTCTATCCAATCCTATATGATGGTGATATAAACTCTGCCCCCCTGATCATCTCACCTGTCAATCAAACAGACTAGGACCTTTGTTTGACAATAAAATAATCAAACGACCAAAACAACTAATGTTGTTTCCTGAATTAGAATAGAATTAGAATCTCTAGTATTTGAGATCTCAGATATCTGCATTAATGTCATACTGCTGTCATTTAACGAGGAGAATATCTTTAACAATTAACCCTGCAGTTGTGTAATATAACCCTTTATAAAGGGTTATATTACACTCCATTTATGTGTGTGATTTCCCTTTATTTCTTTTACACGTTTAAAGATATACAATTTGTTGCAGTTATGTAGAACATGTTTAGAGGATTAACATGTATAAATAATAATTCGATTTTTTTTTAACATTTCTATTGGTTTTAACTTCTGAATATTGAATAACAAAACAATTCAATGTGATTTTAATAAAAAGAAAATGCAAATTTTAGGCCTACATTACATTGCCTACATTGTAATGGATCATTTCAGGGGAATAGATACATTCCAGTCCAATGGTGTTCAGTATAAATACTGTTTCTGTAATAAAAAAGTGTAGTACAAAAAATAAAATAGTTTATTTCTAAAACCCTTATTATGATGATTTTCGAGATTGATGGAACGTTTTAAATCATTGAAGAAATGTAAAAGTTTGTCGTTGATGACCCAGTAAATTAATCTCCAATATACAACAACCCAACATGTGTTACACAATTACACAAAGGTCATGTGTTACACAAAGGTGACAGTGACTGCATGTAAAGATTCTCCCCATGTGTGTGAGTACCGTGACTTTGTCTGGTCAGCTCACCTCTCTCCATCCTCTCCTCTCTCCTCTTCTCTCCATCGTCTCCTCTCCTCTCTCTTATCTCTGCTCTCTTCTCTAGCTCATCTTGTGTTCATTATTGTCGTACATTACGCATTAAGTGTGTTCACATGTCAAAAGTCACTCCATTTAGATTGGTGGATCTAAAATAGATGTTGTACAACTGAACTCCCACTGGGGGAGTTCCGCTGTAGTGAATCACTATGGTGACGTTGACCCTCCCGCTCGTGCGGAGTCCTCCTCCCCATAAGCCACGCCCACTGACTGCCTGGACGGCGCGAGGGGAGGGAGAGATCCCGACGCTGTTGGCACGAGGGCCGTGGACCGCGGTACCTGCTCTGAGTAGCCAGCAGCATGGGAATGAATAACCCAATAACGTGTCGTTAGTCGCCTTCTAGAAATAAAGGCGCAAAGAGAGTCATGATACGTGGACAACTGTTAATGATCTGTAATGATTTTTACTACTATTGTAGCTCCCTCCAGTTAACAGTCACGGACACAAGGCGTTCTTGTTTACGGGCATTTATTAGCTGAGTCATCCTCGATGCCATCAAACATGCCGTGAGAACTAAATAAAGGCATAGAAATCATACAAGAGTTACATAAATAAGAATATTATCACAGAGAATAACTTATAATTACAATTTTAAGGAAGTGAAACAGGCAACACTGAGGCAACTTCTCTCCTGTGTCTCTCGGTGAACTAACAAATGTAAAGACGTTACCACTTATCTCCACGAGCGGCAATCGGCTCGGCATGCGCTGCAAGCTCCGATGCTGGTACTACAGCATGAACCTCTGCACCCCAGAACAATAGTTCCGCTATACATTACATGAACAGGTAAGCTTGTAAACATATTTCAAAATAAAGTAAATGCAGATAAATATATGATATATTTAAATGTGGTGTCATTCTTATTAAAACTATTCTTTCATGAAACTTAAAATTATTCTAATGAACCAAAATCATGCAACTGTTTCTGCTGGAACCTACAACTATTATTTTAGTTATTTTGTTCATTTTGTACTTGTAAGTGACTTTTTTCAGTTATATTTGTTGTTAAAGCTTATTGGTTATAAACAACTCAGTCTAACCTGCTGAATGTTCTCTCTCTCTGTTTCTCTCACAGTATCTCTGAATTGAAAATCCAATTCTACTGGCAGAAATACTGATATTAAGGAATTTTCCAGACAAAAGTAGTAAAATTGTAAGGCGAAAAAAATAAAAACTAGAACGAAAATTTACTTTGATTGTTGCTGTGTGGGAGATTTAACTATTGCATGTTTTGTTTCCAAAATGTTCATGAATAACATATAATATACATAATATACCACATAATTTATCTTTTTTTTTTTTTAAATCGCACCTTATCCACCTGAAAACACGTATTAACAGTAGGCAGCCTGAGCCAATATAAGAGAAAGCTTTGGGACTGGGCAACCTGGATGGTGGTAGTCCAGAGCTATATATATATATATATATATATATATATACACACTATATAGATGTATAGATATATACTGTGTGTATACATATATATAAAATAAATGATTGTGATGTAAGTGTTTGATTGGCTAATTTTATTTGATGCCTCAAATGGTGACTTAAATAGGCCTATTTCCTTTACAGTCAATTCTGGATTCAGGGTCTGCGTTCAGGGTCTTATCGACCAGGTAAACACGTGTCCTGCCATCCTCTGAGCTCCAGGAAACGCACCAAGTTCCAGGTGGTTAATATTTAGCTCAGACCTCGTTCACTCAATACATTCATGATCCAAAATCTGATAGCAGCTGACCTCAGATCTGTTGAACTGGGCCTTCATTTCTTTCACTTCATATGTTTCGACCAATCCTGTTGCTGGAGGCAGAGTTATTTGCAGACAAACTAGACCAGCACATGAACATTTTAAAATGTAAGTACACACACATTCCTGCATCATTAATTAAGGTGTATGACAGCTCCCTCTGCTGGACAGTTTGGACAACAGTCTCACACCAAACTACATTTTCCGTTTGAACCAAAGTAGCTATAGTACATTGATGTGAGACCGGGGGCCTCTACGAATTCTCTTTTTTGCATAGGAAATTTCCCTTCCTATGGAGATGACCCGGAAGGGCTTGGAGGAAAGGTGGTTCGAATTCTAAGAATGCTTAGGAAACCCTGCTTTAGCATCCTGAGCTTCCTTTGCGAAAGGAAAGGAGGCAGTGGTATCCCATAAACCTTTACAGCGGCAATATTTAAAGAAACATGCCGACAAAGTTTACCGACTCTACGCGAAGACGCACGAGAGACGCGGTAAAGCAGAAGAATAGAAGAGAAGAAAATAAAATTGATAATAATGGATACCAATCCAGAAACATAATTTGAATATAAATGAATTCATTTGTTGCTGGTTAGTAAGAACATAAAATACACCATAAGAAAAGAAAATGCCAACTTCACATTTAAGAAAGACTACTAGGGGCAGTTAATTTCAACATCTACATAAGTTTAGCCTCTTTTTTTTCCCCCACATGTGAATTGGAATTCAAGTGGCCTAAAATATTCCCGTTGGCCATGTCCGACCTAAGTGATTCTCACTGTTGGCGATAACCTGATTGAAATCAATCAAGAACGCATGTGTAGCTCCCAAGTAGTTCACACGAGGCCAGAGGTCTTTGTTAGAAAACGGGGTTTTATTTCCAGGTCGAACCAACCCGTGAGAACTGGGTTTAGAGAGAAAAATAAATGAAAATAAATACAAATTCACAATATGCAAATGTCCGTTTTTACAGCAGCACAACAGGTGTTACATTACACCAAAAAACACTTCACACACACCTCACATACAGCCCGCAGCTCAATATTAACTTGCACATTTACAAACTTAACTTACATAAACATATTCACAACTTTACATAGTATGCAAATCACTATCACGCACAACCATGCAATTGAAAGCAACACAATAAAAACGTTCACATTCTTCTTAGATATAAATAAATGATAAACATACCTCGTCCACTGCTTACTACTTGAGGGAATCTTATCTTATTGCTTGTCCTTTATAGTTTTTTCTTCTTCTTCTTATGTGCTTTTACTTTTAACTTTAATTTATAGCTTATTGATTGTGCTGCTTCTTTCGCGCTGTTTGGCTAGGTACGTCGCTTAAAGGTGTCGTGTAGGAAACATATGACGGCGGCAATTAGTTCCGCCCCAGTGCCATTATAACCAGTAGGAACCAAAAACGGGAGGTTAACCAACTAAACAAACTGCCAATGTGCGGCAGTTACACTCCCACCAATCACCTGTGATTACTTAAACATCTTAAGGACATATACTGCATATAAAACATCAAATAAAGTAAATTTGGTCACTAATAAACAGAGTAGGCTTAATACCCTGTGGTCTTCAGTCTGCTTCCAACAGTGTGACTGTTTTATGAATGGGTCTCTCGAGGTGAACCGGCTTGGAGGTGCGCCTTCCCATTACATCCAGAGTTGAGTCGCCGATGAACAGCTTGAGCTTCCTTACTCTCTCATCCTTCCCGGGATAGACTTCGATAATCTTAGCTAACTTCCACTGGTTTCTCGGCGTCAGCTCATCCTTTAGTAGAACGATGTCATCAACCTTCGCGTTTCCGCAGTCTTTGACCCACTTCTGTCTGTGCTGGAGATTTAAGAGGTACTCCTTCTTCCATCGTGACCAGAAGTTGTTGGCTAGGAGTTGAACCCGACGCCATCTCTTGCGGATGTAAATATCTTCCTTAACGAACTTTCCAGGAGGAGGGGATATAATCGTAGACTTCATGGTCAGTATGTGGTTCGGTGTCAAAGGCTCGGGACTAGATGAATCATTCAGGTTATCAGTAGTCAGAGGTCGACTATTCACGATCGCCATGACTTCGTATAAGAATGTTCGTAGAGAGGAACAGTCAAGTTGTTTGGCTGACTGTTCTAGAATAGACGTCAAAACACTCCTGATGGTGCGGATTTGTCTTTCCCAGACACCACCCATGTGACTTGAAGCTGGGGTGTTCATGATGAACTCACATCCCAGTTCCTTGAGCTCCTCTTGATCCATCTCTCTCAATGCCTCATCAAACTCACGCCTTGCACCAGCGAAGTTTGTCCCTCTATCACATCTTATCTGCCGTACCATTCCCCGAATAGCGATGAAGGAGCGCAGAGCGTTAATGAAGGCATCGGTGGTCATGCTATCAAGCATCTCTATGTGTACTGCTCTAGAACACATGCAGGTAAGTAATAGCCCGTAACGCTTTAGCTCTTTCCTTCCTTCTTTGATGTGGAATGGTCCAAAGCAGTCCATCCCGCAGTAAGTGAACGGAGGAGTAGTGTCCATCCTATCTTCCGGGAGGTCTGCCATCTTTTGTTGTTCAGTGCCTCTTCTGAACTTCCTGCACTTGTAAATATGGGATGACACTGTCTTGCTGCATCCAAGGATCCATATGCCATTCGAGCGGAGCTCGTTCATAGTCATTCCTCGGCCCTGATGGTGCACTCTCTCGTGATAGTGCTTGACCAACAATGCTGACACATGACTGTCCTTTGTAAGAACTGCTGGATGCTTCACATGTGGATGTAGGGCAGCATGAGTTAAGCGGCCTCCCACTCTGATGATTCCTTTGTTATCCAGGAATGGACTTAGCTTGTTCAACTTGGACTTGCGACCTATCTCCTTGTGATGCTGGAGGCACTGGACTTCTTGAGATAGGGTTGCATGTTGAACCATCTTGATTATGGTCATCTCTGCTTCTCTTCTTTCCTCTAGACTGCTGGCTTCACAGGACTTCGGCTTGAGACCTTTGACCTCCTTTGCACGGCGCTGGAGCCTGGCAATAGCTTTTACCACTCTTAACCAGTCTGAGAACTTGTGTAGGCGATCTTAAAGCGACCTCACCTCCTTTGCCTGAGTATCATGAACCTGGGCCTTCTTGAGCTCTGGGTCACTAATTGAGATATCTCCCACCTTTACGTCTCCACTTGGTAGCTCTTTCTGCCACAGAAAGGCTGGGCCTGTGAACCAGTTAGAGGCTACAAGCTGTTCTGCCGTGAGACCTCTTGAGGCGTGATCTGCTGGGTTCTCCTCAGTAGTCACATACCTCCACTGCGCTGACTCTGTGCTTCGCTTGATGCGTTCTACACGGTTTGCTACGAACACATGAAATCTTCTGGCTTCATTACTGATGTATCCAAGTACAACCATAGAATCAGTCCAAAATACTTCTTGTAGGCATTCTACTTCGAGCTCTTTCTTGAGCAGGTCACTGATGCTGACAGCTCTAGTCTTGGTATGGTCGTGACCTTAGAAGGGGTGACTCTTGACTTTCCCATGACTAAGGTACAGTGGACTTCACCTGATGTACTGACCGCTCTGAGGTATGAGCACTCTCCGTAGCCTGACACACTGGCGTCCGAAAAATGGTGGAGCTCATAGTGCTGAACGTTGCAGCTTGGTGGAGTGTAGCATCTCTGGATCTTCACACCAGCCAGGTTTTTCAGGTCTTTGAGCCAATATTCCCACAAGGGTCGAAGGTCATCAGGCAAGGGGTCATCCCAACTGAGCTTGTCACGACACATCTGCTGCAGTATCTGCTTTCCAACCAGGATGAAGGGTGCCACGAACCCAAGCGGGTCATATACTGAGGCAACCGTGGACAAGACTCCTCTTCGGGTAAATGGATTTTCTTTGACAAGCACTCTGAACTGGAACTGGTCAGAAGACACGCACCACTGAACACCGAGTGCTCTATCCATGTGTTGCTCTCCGAGTGCCATGTCCAAGTCCTTGGCAACTTTAGCACATTCCTCTTTAGGGATTGTGGCTAGGACTTCCTTGCTGGTAGAGATGAACTTATGCAGCCGGAGTTTGCCTGTGCTACATAGTTCTCTTGCCTCTTTCACTAGTTGGATCGCTTGCCTTTCAGATGTTACACTTGCCAACCCATCATCATCAGATTTCCATTCTCCCACCTTAGGAAACGTAGGTAATCTTGATCTTCTGCATTCACGTGGAACTGGTGAAACATGCGCTCAATATCGCACATGATTGCCACAGGACCTCGACGAAACCTGACAGAGGACTCCGATCAAGGTGTTTGTCAACTCTGGGCCTGTCAGGAGATGATCATTCAGGCATGTCTCTTTAAATCTTGCAGAGCAGTCAAAGACGACTCGAATTTTCCCAGGCTTTTGCGGATGATACATCCCGTGGTGGGGAATGTACCATGCTGGGGCTTTGCTGATATCTTCTTGTGGGACCTTTTCTGCATCTCCACGGGTTATGTTCTCGTCCATGAAGGTCTTGTAGTCTTGGTAATACTGCTTGTTTCTCTTCAGCTTCCTTTCTAGGCATCTGAGACGGTGGATAGCACATATCTTGTTATCTGGTAAGTTAGGTCTGTCTTTCTTGAATGGCAGTGGCATTTCGTAATGACCATCCTCCTTGAGCCTGATGCCTTTTTCCATCCTTGACAGGAATCTGAGGTCTTCTTGAGATATGTTGCCGTCCTCTGAAGCTTTTTCCACAAAGTCAGATTCCAGCACCTTGATGACAGCTGAAGGCGAGACAACTTCCTGGATTTGTGTTCTACAGACGTAGTGCACTTCGCTTGTGAGGTTTGAAAAGGATGGATTACCTGGTATCACTTGCTTAACGATGACCTGGTGACTCACTCCAATCGCGTCTCCATAGTCGAGTGATAGGTTGCCGTAGCCAACTACACTCCAGCCCAAGTCAGTTCTCAGTGCAAAGGGCTGATTGTCTTCCCCAGAAACCACTTGTCTTGGGACGAGTGCTTGAGTACAGTTGTAGCCAATTAGCAAGCCTACGTCGCAGCTTTGGTGCGGAGCTATCTCATCTGCGATGTGTTCGAGATGTGGCCATGCTTTCGCCGTCTCTGGTGTGGGAATATGATCTCTGTTTGCAGGTATGAAATCTCTTGTATAGGTCACTGGCAGGGGAATTATCTTGTCCGAATGCATTCCTCTTACTTGCAGACCAGTCAGTTTCCTACAGGACACAACAGTGTTTCTTGAAGCCATTGTTGAGAGTTTTAGCTGAACTGGTTCGTTCTTCGCATGTAGAGCCTTTGCAGTGTCGTCCAGGAGAAAGGTTGTGTCACTCTGTGTATCAAGAAGTGCATACACAAGAACTTCACGATCAGGCTCACTTGAGGCCCACACCCACACTGGGATGATGGTGGATGTATGAGTGCCTTTGACATGCTGGAGGACTCTATTGGATGTTGCTTCAAGTGAGGTTCTTGTTGCCCTATCCTGTGACCGTTCAATTTTGCGTCCATTTGACATGTCTCTTGCTGCATCAGGCATTGTTGACCTCCTTCCTTCCTTGCGTGCGATTATCATGGAGGCAAGTCGGGTGTTTTTTCTCACACGTTTTGCAGATCATTCTGTTTTCGCAGTCCTTTGAGCGGTGGCCAGACTTCAGACAGCCAAAGCACAACTTATTTTCTTGCACAAACTTGACCCGGTCAGAGACAGTTTCATCTTTGAATTTATAACACTGGTGAAGACTGTGCCCTGTCCTTTCACAGAACACACAGCTTGTGGCGGCAGCCTTTTCGTCTGAATTTGTCGCCAATACCTTTGCTCCAGGACCTCTGTTCCTTGGATCCTTGCTCTTCTCACATTCAACTGGTTTTAGAGCGTGGAGGGATGATATCGGGTTGCAAGCGATTTTTGCTTCACGTGTAACGAACATGACAAACTGACTGAAGCTTGGGTACCTGCGACTATGTTCTTCCTCTTCCATAACCTTCCTATTCCATCTTGAGCTCAGCCAGTCTGGAAGTTTAGCAAGCATTTTCTGATTTTCATTGCAGTCATTGAGTATCTCAAGACCCTCAATCTGAGACATGGCGGCTTCACAGCCACGGAGGAAGTTAGCAAGTTCTCGGAGTTCTGAGCTTCCTTTGGAGCTTATCTTGGGCCATGAATCAAGCTTGTCTCTGTAGGCTTTGGCTATGAGGAATGGATTGCCATATCTCTCTACTAAGATGGTCCACGCTGCGCAATAGGCGGACTCTGTGCCTAGTAGGAAATTACTCTCTATGGCCCTTTTTGCAACTCCACCCACATACCTTCGCAAGTAATAGATCTTCTCGTCACCTGGTATGTTTTTCCGGTCAATAAGTGTCTTAAATGAAACCTTCCAGTCGTTGAATCTGAGTGGATCGCCGTTGAACATTGATGGTTCAGGTATGGGAAGACGACTCGCGCTGATGGAGTCTGCAAACACTTTCACGAGGGCTGCAGTGGTATCTTCTTTGTTCAGAAGTGGCATAGCTTGTGGTTGAGGGTGATGCTTTGACAGGTTACGTTCCTGTTTGACCTCCTTCCTTTCCTCCTTCAAGGGGACATGTTGATGGAGCAGCGCTTCCACTTCTTCATCTGAGCCTTCATTCTGCTCATATACTTGCAGTCGGGCCTTGGCAGCCTTTAGATTCTTTAATGTATCCATTCGCTCTATTTGCCTGCGTTTGGCCTCTAGAACCCTCTTCCTTTCTGATTCTTCGGCTTCAAGAACCCTCTTCCTCTCTGATTCTTCAGCTTCAAGTTTTTCAAGTTCTTCGATATGTCGTTCCTTTTCGAGCAGAACTTGAAATTCGGCTTCATTGGCAGCAGCTTCGGCAGCGGCGTATTGCCTGTGTGAAGAAGACTGACTTGAACGTCTGGATGTGAATTTTGAGCTGCTTCGAGAGCTTTGGGCAGAGAACTTGGAGGACTTGGTGTGTTGACTTAATGCTTATATTATCTGAGACTACAGACTTGCTCACAGATCCTGTTTCTTCAACACCTTGTTCATCATCCACTTGACATTCACCCCTTTCAGTTTTTAGATAACCTCTTGCAGTTTTGATTATCTTCTTTGTTACTGCTTCACAGGTGTCTACTCTGCGACGTGTGTCTTGGTCTGGAATTTTGATGTGTCTTAGCTCTTCATAAACATCATTTAGATTATTTGAGGCATTGCTGACCTTGGTAATGTGTTCATGCAGCAGGTTGTTTGAGCATTGACCACTCAGCGTACCTTTGGCGTCCTTAATGATAGTCTTCCACTTCTCGTAGCTCACGCTGAAACGGTGTGCAACCTTTCTTACTTGCTCATCGTGCAGTTCTTGGCCCTTCTCCGTCAATTTACGAACTCTTTGGCCTCTTTGTGGCTCTTGTGAGGTAGTGGGGTTATCAGCTTCAGTGCCTTCGGTCGTTTGTGGTTGTGCTTCTGTGCAGTGCTGCTTCATGTCATCATCACTGACACGTTCTTCGTCACTCTCAGGGGCTAGCTCAAACTCTGACATTTTACTTGGGTTACTTTAGTTTGGTTTAAATCCAAAACTATCTTTAGCTTAGTAATTAACTCAGTAGTAAAGTTGGGTTCAGGGTAGCTTACAATATTTTTTAGGTATTTGTTTACAGCTGTATTTAACTTAAATCACAATAAACACAAAGATATTGCCTCTTTCAAAAGGTAAGCTACAGACATATTAAACACTTGCTAAGTAACAGCAATACACTTTTAAATTCACAGTAATACAGTTGTCTCTTAATTTAGTGTCATTGGTTTAACAGAAATTTTACAGTGTAACCACCAATATACACAATCTCAATAACACAATGTGAGTATCAATGCGCTTCAAATAATCAAATAAAAGGTCGGTAAACATCAACTTGTTATATGAAAATGAAAATAAAGTTTCAGTCTCTTGTGCACTTAAAGTCAATGGTTTAAATAAACTGTACTGAAAAATGCACAAATGATCTCAGTCTCTCAGTGCAAAACACCTAAGTCTTTTATTTGCAGCCATGTTCACGCCGTCCTGGTGGTAAAGGATACACACGCGGCATGGAGATGGCCGCTGCTGTCTGGTTGCGTCTTCCTCGGCTACTCATGCAGAGCAGTCGAGTTCCCACTGTAGCTCCCAAGTAGTTCACACGAGGCCAGAGGTCTTTGTTAGAAAACGGGGTTTTATTTCCAGGTCGAACCAACCCGTTAGAACTGGGTTTAGAGAGAAAAATAAATGAAAATAAATACAAATTCACAATATGCAAATGTCCGTTTTTACAGCAGCACAACAGGTGTTACATTACACCAAAAAACACTTCACACACACCTCACATACAGCCCGCAGCTCAATATTAACTTGCACATTTACAAACTTAACTTACATAAACATATTCACAACTTTACATAGTATGCAAATCACTATCACGCACAACCATGCAATTGAAAGCAACACAATAAAATCGTTCACATTCTTCTTAGATATAAATAAATGATAAACATACCTCGTCCACTGCTTACTACTTGAGGGAATCTTATCTTATTGCTTGTCCTTTATAGTTTTTTCTTCTTCTTCTTATGTTCTTTTACTTTTAACTTTAATTTATAGCTTATTGATTGTGCTGCTTCTTTCGCGCTGTTTGGCTAGGTACGTCGCTTAAAGGTGTCGTGTAGGAAACATATGACGGCGGCAATTAGTTCCGCCCCAGTGCCATTATAACCAGTAGGAACCAAAAACGGGAGGTTAACCAACTAAACAAACTGCCAATGTGCGGCAGTTACAGCATGGATCAAAAAGCGCTTGTTTTAGTCAATCTACGGAAAACTGTAGTTTAGCACTAGACACGCCAGAGTTCGGCAATACCCCCCGTCGCGCAATGACGTTGGTTAGGAAGAGAGGAGTCTAATTCATTTTAAACAGTGCCGTCTTTAACTATGTTCGAAAGGAAGCATCTTTTCATCTCTCCTTGACCCAATGACGTTTTCCACAAAGGTTAAGGAAAGGAGGCATAAAGGTTAGGAGATTTGACTATTCGTTGAGTCAGTGGTTTGAACGAGTTGTAGTAGCAGAGAATGGCCTGAGGGGGCAGTATGTACATTGTTAAATTCATGAATTTAGTAGTAATCAGTGTTGGGCAAGTTACTTTAAATTAGTAACCTAGTTACAGTTACTAGTTACTTCTTTCAAAAGTAACTCAGTTACTTTAAGTTACTCGTAACTTTCAAGGTAACTAGTTACTAGGGAAAGTAACTTTTTTTTCCTAAATTATCTTATTTGTATCTTATGTGTTGCCTCCCTAACTGGATAGCTAGGGAGGCTGCCAGTCCTCTGGCTTGCTTACATGTAAGTCCTATCCTACCACAAGCGCAATGCGCCACTAGTGACCTGAACGTGCCATAGCAGTGTAGTAGTGTGAGTGCAAATGAATTAAATATTTCCATTGTTTCCAACTGTTTCCAACCCTCTACAAATGCACACACATTATTTTGGGGTTGATGTTGCATAGTGTTCGACAAAACAACTGTAAAATTTGATCATTGTACCCAGTATCACTACGATGAAGCAGTTGATCAACAAAACACAACATACAGTATGTTTTGAAACTTTTGATAGGCATATTTATCGTAGCCATTGAAACAGATACATAGTTTTGGCAGTACAAAAATTAAACTGTGCCTCAGACCATTTACCAACTGTAGGAATCAATAGTGCAAAACTGATACAATAGATGTTTTCAATGTAAACACAGTGAGGTTTATCCGTTCTTTGTAAGTTAACCTTAACTCAAAACAGCTAAACTCCACATACTGGAGACCTCATCATCAATAATGATGGGCAAACTTAAAAGTATTTTCAGCCTCACAAAGAAACTAAATAAATAAAAAGTACTTTCAGCCTCACAAACATAGTTAATGTTTAACAAAAATAATATTTCCTCCACTCTGGCCGTTTAGATATATAAAACTGATGAAATCAATAGTGGTGGATAAAGTGCTTTAGTAGTCTATGTCTATATCAGTCTTTGTCCATACATCTCCGTCATTTGTTTAGCTGTGTCTGGGTTATAGACTGTGCAACAGGCTTTGTAAAATGAAGCTTTTGTTGTTTGGCTGGAGTGGCTTCTCCTTTAGCGTCGGCGGAGCTGACGTTATCAGCAGCATCACCTGTCTATTTCAACTAGCTTGGTAGATGCCTGTTGTTTCTGAAGATGTTTCATCAGATTAGAATTGCTAGTTTTTGATGTGGCTAGAGTTTTCGAACCTCCACAAAGATGACGGGTCACCAAAATATTCCTTATGTCTTTTACTGTCAGAAAGGAAAAATAGTGTGCATATTTCCATGAGAGAAATACAACACCTGGACCGTCGTCGACTGCCGCCAGTTTTAATTCATTTACTTGCGCATCGCTGCGTCACGTGACTTACGTCCGCTTCACGTCCACCACGGAAACTGTAGTTCTGGGTTATGCAAGTAACGAGCCTGTTTAAATCGCAGTAACGATAACGCGTAACTGATTTTGACAAAGTAATTAGTTACAGTGCTCGTTACCACAAAAGTAACGTAGTTACTGTAACGCGTTACTTAATAACACGTTAGTCCCAACACTGGTAGTAATATAAAAAAAGTTGTATATTTTTACAAAATGCATTGCGTGAACATTGCTGAATAACATTTGTCATGTATATTAAATGTATTGGAGGAGTTTAGCTTGCCATTAACCAAGTTAAAGGACAATTAAATAAATCGCACCAAACATGCAGAAGACAATGTAGGATTTTAATATATAAACAACACTTGACAGAAGTTGAATACATGTTTTTGTCAAGGAAAGCAGAGGAAAACATTTTCCTAAATGTCGTTTCAAAATGTCCCCACCATTCAGAAAGCAAGTGAAGAGGTTTGTATAAAACCAGTCCTCCCTGACCAGCTCTGTCCCTGACTCTAAACCCTGACCCTCAACCCTAACGCTGAACCCTCTGAGGGCAGGAAGACGCTCCTTCAGAGTAAAGGTTCAAGAAGTCACTCCTTCAGAGTAAAGGTTCGAACCACGGAGAAGGAAGAAGAAGGGGAAGGAGTAGAGAGTAGTGAAGTAGTAAGGTTAGTGACAGACGTGAGGGAAAGGCGTGTGGAAGCACACAGGTACATGTGGGGCCAAGAAGATCACTCCCACTGGAGGTCATTGATCCATCAGCCTCAGACCGCTGAGCTCAGCAGGTCTCCTGGAGGACGAGGCTCAGATGAACTGAGGAGACGGGACCAGCAGGATGGCAGGATCAGGTGGGGTTTAGCTCAGGTGTGTCTACCCCTGACCAAACAGGATCAGGTGAGGTTCAGCTCAGGTAAGTCTGCCCGGACCATACAGGATCAGGTGAGGTTCAGCTCAGGTGTGTCTGCCCCTGACCAAACAGGATCAGGTGAGGTGAGGCTCAGGTGTGTCTGCCCCTGACCAAACAGGATCAGGTGAGGTGAGGCTCAGGTGTGTCTGCTCGGACCAAACAAGGATTAGGTTCAATATTCAAAAGCAATGCAAATGCAACATTATCTGAACCAAAGAGACGTCATTAAGGAGCAGGCAGGCATTAGGGCGCCTTGCTCAAGGACGCATCACTGTATTCTGAGGACTTGAACCCGGCACCATTGGTCTGAGAGTAGAACCCCCAACCCCCTACCTAATCCACTATGTCCAGATAATGCAAATTTACGAGGAATCCTTGATGGTCCCGGTCGTCCTCAGGATTTGCCTTCCAGATGTACGGCTTCTCCGTCAGTCCTCCAGATTCCTGGTCTGGTTACAAACGTAATTTCTCTAATGTAAGGTAACAAACACAGTGGTAGTTTGTCTCTAATGTAAGGTCACAAAGTGTGGCAACCCGGCCCGGGCCAATTAAGGACATGCAGAGTACCTGAGGAACAGGTGGAGAAGCAGGGCTTAAATAGCCTGCTTCTCCACTCATTCAGGGCTCTCCCAGCCATGTGGCTCCTGTACGGAGAGACCGGTCCTCGTGGGTGACGACATTCCACCCACGGGGGATAGGACCGTTGATTCCTCCCAGGTTTTTTTCGTTGTTGTCTTATTTTCAGTATGAGACTTTGTTTGAGTTTGGATTAAACATGCCCTTTTGGCTTTTGAAAAAAAAAAAAAAAAAAAAAGTTGTGTCCTGTTTGGGGAGCAGGTTGTTCGCTCACCGTGCCGGGTTACCACAAAACACAGTGGTAGTTTGTCTCTAATGTAAGGTAATAAACAGTAGTAGTTTGTCTCTAATGTAAGGTCACAAACACAGGAGTAGTTTGTCTCTAATGTAAGGTCACAAACAGTGGTAGTTGGGCTCTATTGGAGTGTAACAAAGTAGCAGCTGTAGTTTGTCTGGTAACCAACCACAGTAGTATGCCGTAACTTGTACTGGACAAACTAATCCTGCGTTACAACAAGTCCACTCTGTTTACTTCATGCAAACTGAGGAGAATCCTTGTTGGTAGAGTGATGTCGTCCTCCAGAGTCCTGGCTCCTCCATCAGCTCTCCTCAGCCAGAGTCCTGGTCTGGAACAAACAGCGCAAGTCTGGCCCCAACGTCTGGTGGTAACAAACATGTAATTCGTCTTTTTTTTTAAGCCCTTTTTTTCCACTTTGTTAGGTTAATAGAAACTTACAATCCTTGTTGGTAGAGTGATGGTCATCCTCCAGATTCACGCCTCCCATCAGCTCGCCTCCGCTCCAGAAACACGTTCTAGTAAGAAAACACAGTGGTAGTTGGTTAGCGCATGTCAGAGTAACAGCAGTATTTTGCCCTTTTCAAGTCAACCATGTTAAGTATATACAAACTTATGAGGAATCCTTGTTGGTCGGTTCCTAGTCATCCTCCAGCGTCTCACCTCCTCCATCAGCTCTCCTCAGACAGAGTCCTGGTCTGGAACAAACAGCGCAAGTCTTGCTTCAACATGTGGTAAAACAGATGTAGTTGTCTGGTATGTATGGTACAAACGCCGGTAGTTTGTGGTAGCAGTATTCTACAAGAAGTGGCAGTGAGTGTGATGATCACTTCAGAGTCAGGTCTATCTACCCCACGACAGACATCCTCCACCAGGCAGGGCCTCCATCAGCGCCTTCAGCCATGGATTCCTGGTCTGGTTACAAACACAGTTGGTCTCAGCAGTAAATCACCTGGGGACGCAACACACCCCACCTCCTGCATCTGAGGTTCACTTTGACGAATTTAAAACAGATTCAAACACTTCAATTAGACAACGTCTACAGATTGACGTGTTCAGCAATTCATCCACTACGGTCGTATCAGCACTAGTAAGAATAATGGCTCATATGACTCCTACATAACCCCCGTATGAATAAACTCAAATCACAGCTTGGCACAGATTTATAGTCATAAGACGATCAAAACCAGACCTAAACTACAGATGATTTTAGTGTTTCAGATGAGCATGGTGATGGTTATCCTCTGGTCCGGTGCTGCAGGCCCCTAGTCTCCAGCCTCAGTCTCCGGTCCATCCTGGCACCACAAGCCGCTGGTCGCCAGCCTCTCAGCCACAGCAGCAGGTTTATATCAGCATTTGCCCAACAATAAACTTATTTGACTCATCCGAAACCGAGTTACACAATTAATTTAACTATTATTTTATAACTCAAGGCTAGAAAAGACAGAGAGACCAGACATGAGCTTCCCGTTTTTGGAATGAAGACAGAGCAGTCCACAAGTTTAAATAAGTGGTTCAGCCCATGCATTGAAACTGACCTGAGAAGACTCTACTCACACACCAGAGCACTGACCTGTTCTGGAGGACTTCTGACAGGAGGTGGAGGTCTGGCTCTGGGTGAGGAGACGGAGGTCTGGCTCTGGGTGAGGAGGTCTGGCTCTGGGTGAGGAGGCAGACACCTTGGGACAAGCTACATGTTACCTTTATAACCTTGTACAGTTCTACAGTTTCTTCTACTGTAACATGTGCGAAAGACGGCCATTATTTTAGCTTTGATATTATTCAGTTGGTAACTCAGCACCAAAGTCGTTGTTTAGCGTCATTCCATTGGTTAGAGTTTAACTTCTGTGGCAATTAATGACATCAGATATTTAGAACGCACAAAAGCTGAAGTACCAAAGAACACTAAGCAGTATCGATATTAAATCAAATATACTCAGCCATATTCAGGTGCTGGGTTCCGTTGAAGAAATGCCAAATTGTCTTCCACCGTGAAATGATTTTCAGCCTTCACTGATGGTCAGAAATGGGCCCGCAAGTAGAACGCTATTTTGTACGCAGCGAGAGTCCCGTCAACGTGGTTAAAAGTACGGCGCAACCATCGGAAATTATCAACATATTGTACGATGTACGTGTGAGTATGTATTTAATATCAAACTTAAGTTGTTTAAGATAAGGGGCAACAATTCCCAATGGAAACCGACTGAAAAATAGTTTCCGTTGGCAGCGGCTCGAGGTTACGCATATACAATCCAGAATGTTCCGCCAGATTCCCTCAGGGGACTCACGTCCAACTAACTGCCAGGTGGGTTCTTATGGTTGTCAAGACTACAACGTTCTATGCTAACCATTGAGACTAACTCAAGTGACCGCGCTCAGAACCTTCCACGGCGGGAAGCACAAACCGTCCGACTGGAATCCGAACATTCCGGCCGGAACCATCCAAAGAAAAAAAACAGAACCAGCGCCTCACCTGGAGCTGAACGGAGGAAGATCCTGAAGTCCAGCGATGGTCTTCATTAAAACACAGCCAACAGACTTACCTTGATGTGATCTGTTTGTTGCTGTTGGTCATTACTACTATTATGCACCCAGTGTGTACAAGTTATATCACTCAAAACCGTACGAAGAACAGAACTACCATGTACGTCCCACAACAACTTTAAACCTCAAATCCTTGCCTAAAAACAATGGAATCATTCAATACAAAACCGTGTCTGCATTTTACAATAAAATGAACAATTATCTAGATTATTCAGGATACAAACCATACAGAGCAAATCTAAACGTTGAGCTCACAGAGAGCCGACCCTAGCCCTGCAACGTCACCCTGACCGCCTCATCACCAACAGCAAATCATGGCAGCCAGCCAACACAAGTACAGGTCCAGTGAGAAGTGGGCATTTGAGCAAAAGGACTGCCCACAATAAAATGAAGCCCAATTCCTGAACTATCCAACCATCTTCATGGTTTAAAGATTTACAGACTTGACATGCCTTTGTGTTCTAATCACCTTTGTCTGCTCCCTCGTTGCTTATAAAACTCTACATCTCCATCGCAAGAGTGTTGCATCCTACTCATGAGGGTGTGGTCTGAGTGAGCAGAGATGCATGCTGGGATACAGTGCTGTCTGAAGTCTTCAGGTCTATAGACACACCCCTCAGGAGAAATCAAGTGTTTGAGAATCTGTCGTGACATCATTTACATGAGCTGGAATATTTTTCAAGATGGCGCCAGGATTCTCAGAGGAGAAAGGCCAAGAGGAAGATGTGAGGGTTCTTCCTCTCAGCCAGTGGAACACAGCAACGGTCTTCATCAGAGTACCATGGAACACTTTGAAACGTCCTCCTCTATACACCGTGAAGCCCCAGTGAAGGTTTCCTTACCTCCTCAGCTGAAGAGCACAACTTCAGCTTGAAGAGCGCACTAGTTGGAGTTCCCAGGTTGGTTCTGATTTAAGGGAACCAATCGTTCAGCTAGTCCTGTACGAAACAAATACAGTTCAGCGAAGACGTGCAACTGAGAGCAAGACAAGATCCACAGGGCTGTCTGTCAATCCAGCCAGGTAGGAAGAGCCGCCTCACTGAGGTCATCTTGAATATCCATTGAGGTCCCTTTCCAACTTCAGACTCTCCTTGTGGAATGCCTTTAGGTGTCCATCCTCCATTGATCCTGATTGGTGTAGTCCTAGTTTGAAGTCACTTATCTGAACACGCCGCTTGCATCCTTTTACACTTGATTTGGATACTCTCCTCCCTGCCCAGTGTGTTGTATGTTTCTCCGGAGCGTTGCTCCGTACTCTTCATGTCTACTGGAGGCCTCAAGTAAACGTGTGGCCGTCCATCAGGGATGATTTAGTTGACCATTCCAATATCCCTGGCCAACCACACAGACCCCCGTCTAAACATTATCACTGTCAAAGCAGGACACACACGTAGAACCCCATGCCAGGTGTGAGTGGGACACACACACACACACACACACACACACACACGTATAAGACCTTCTTGGAAATGAAACTGTTCCTGAGGAGTCACGATGCCTGGAGGGGACTGTTGAATGTGTTCCATGGTTCTCTGTCAGACTGAAGTTGTGTTTTAGTCATTGAGATGAGGAGCCCCCTCATCTCCCCCTGGTGTTTCTCCTTCTGAATCCCTGTCTCCATCTTAAAGAACATTCTAGTCCATGTAACTGACGTCACAACGGTTTCTCAGACACTCGGTTTCCCCTGAGGGAGCGTGTCCACAGACCTGTAGACTTCAGACAGCTCTGTATCCCAGTATGCACCTCTGCTCACTCAGACCACACCCTCATCAGTAAAGCAACACTCATGTGATGAAGATGCAGAGCTCAGGAGGGTAGCTGGAAAGAAGACTGAAGACATCAGAACCCAACCCATTACTCCAGCTTACAACAATAACTTAGAACCTGTAACCATTTTAACAAACCATTAAAACCAACATAAACCAAACACCTAGGTAACCCATGAACCAATAAAACATCCTTACTAAGATCAACCTTAAGCTAATGGTTTAACTCACCAGGAAGCCAAAATACATCAATGTGCCCAAGAGTAATGAGAAACTAATGACTTACAGTTCGCAATTCATCTTCATGGTTAAGTTGGGATACTCACAGAACTGCAGTTAAATATCCATGATAGACCTTTGAAGGAAGGAACAGTTTACTCATTATTGTCCCCAAACTTGGGCACTGTCCCGCAGTTCAACATCAGAGTTAAACCACCACAATCCCCGATTTCCTTCACAAATTATCAGTGATTTATATTCAACATACAGGTCAAAGCAGTTGTGCTTTGCTACACATTTCTACTCACATTAGGTCCAGATGAGATGCTCCTCTTTACTTCAAAAAGTCTGGATGTTTGGGAGACGGTACACTGCCAAACAGTGGAGGACACCAACGTAGTGTCCGGTTCCCTCTTAAGTGAAATGCATCAGATGCAACCAATTAACCAATTAAGAAAACCACTTGGCGCGCGAGCTGCGGCAGGTGAGCTAATTAGTAAAACTCAACGCAGGTTCGGCGCCCTCTGGTCGCCTTGGTAACAGTGAGAGTCTAACACACAGCTCTGTGTTTGATCTTAAATGACCTCCCTCGTTTTAATTAAAGGAGTACAACTGAACTCCCACTGGGGGAGTTCCGCTGTAGTGAATCACTATGGTGACGTTGACGCTCCCGCTCGTGCGGAGTCCTCCTCCCCATAAGCCACGCCCACTGACTGCCTGGACGGCGCGAGGGGAGGGAGAGATCCCGACGCTGTTGGCACGAGAGCCGTGCACCGCGATAACTCAGAGCAGCCAGCAGCATGGGAATGAATAACTCCATCACACGTTTATATGTGTTTCACCTCCCTGATGGTGTGAATAAGTCGCCAAGTGTGTCGTTAGTCGCCTTTAGGAAATAAAGGCGCAAAGAGTCAATGATACGTGCACAACTTTTTACGATCTGTAATGTTTGATAGGCTTACCACTATAATTTTAGTAATTCTGTTTATTATGTAGGCTACTTGTTTAGTTGTATTCGTTGTTAAAGCATATTGGTAATAAACAACTCAGTCGAACCAACTGAATGTTCTCGTGTGTTCAGCCGACGATCCTTCCTGTTTCTTCAGTCTAAATCCTCTAAACTGAGCAGATATTTCTCCAGAGCTCTCTGTTGGTTATCCTAGCAGCACACCCTGGGGGGTCCTTCCAGCCCCTTGGATCCCAGCAGGTCTCTGGTGTCCTGCCCCCTGGCGTTGGCCCAGCCTTCAGTCCCTCCCGCCGGCTCTTCCTCCACTCACCGGTGGCTTGGTGGACCAGCTCAGTCCTCTGGAGACAACAGAATATTTTGAATTATGACTAATAAAGCACGTATATAATCGAATGGTTATGATGGTAACAGCGCATGGGAAATATCTATAGTTTGAAGTGAGTTGTGTGTGTGTGTGTGTGTGTGTGTGTGTGTGTGTGTGTGTGTGTGTGTGTGTGTGTGTGTGTGTGTGTGTGTGTGTGTGTGTGCGTGTGTGTCTGCGTGAGAGACCCACTTTTAGCAGCAGGGGGTGAACTAGTACTTCAAACGGGGCTGTATCTGTATCACAGACTGTATCGCTGTCTGCTGCTCTCAGCTCTGCTGCTCGTATGCTGTGCGCGTGCACATCGGGGAGAGTTCCTACAGCAGCGTAGCGCCAAAAAAACAGCTATTCTGCTAGTCTGTTTCTGTTGAAAATCGGTTTGGGGTTAGATAAAAAGTATTCGGGGAAGCCCCGGAAACCCGGAGAGATCAACACCGTTTAATCATCACGGTTACAGTCGCAAACCCCCACTAAATCCCCCCAATGTCTCTCGTTTTGCTCCGGCTCTCTTTTAACTCCAGAAAGAGGAGAAGACACATCAACGCATTTGAAGAGGCCGACACAGTGCATGAATGCAGTGCAGCCATTTACCGTGGGCGAGGAGGCAGGTGTTAGGGGAGGAGGCAGGTGTTAGGGGAGGAGCCAGGTGTTAGGGGAGGGGCCAGGTGTTAGGGGAGGAGCCAGGTGTTAGGTGAGGAGCCAGGTGTTAGGGGAGGAGCCATGTGTTAGGGGAGGAGGCAGGTGTTAGGGGAGGAGCCAGGTGTTAGGGGAGGGGCCAGGTGTTAGGGGAGGAGCCAGGTGTTAGGTGAGGAGCCAGGTGTTAGGGGAGGAGCCATGTGTTAGGGGAGGAGAGGAGAGGAAGGTATATTGAGGAAACGAAACTTAACATTTATAGAAACCAAAACAACAGACGTCGAAGCTGTTCTCCCTTTCAGGAGAAAAATAAAACGCATTTTGGAACAAAAAGTCTGACAGTAAGAACAAGGTAAGTAAAACAGCACAACTTTGAGAAAGTTAAAACCTCTCTTCCCGTTATGGAATTAGAAATCGATAATTGCTCAATACATAAACCTTGTCGTCTGTGTCTAGGAATGGCCTGTGCTAACACTTGGTGGTCTGAAGAGAACTTTTTATGTTCCATCTGTCTGGATGTGTTCAACAGTCCAGTTACCACCGCATGTGGACACAACTTCTGCAGAACCTGTATTACACCGTTCTGGGATGAACAAGTCCAGTACAAATGTCCTGTTTGCAACGAGATTTTCCATAAAAGACCTGATATACAGGTCAATACCTTCTTATCAGAGCTGGCAGCTCAGTTTAGAACAACCGTACGAGTAAAAGAGCAGCCTTGTGTTGAACCAGCAGAAGTTCCCTGTGACGTCTGTACTGGGACCCAGCAGAAGGCCGTGAAGTCCTGCCTAATGTGTTTTACCTCTTACTGCCAAACCCACCTGGAGCCACATCAGAGAGTCGCTGGCCTAAAGAAACATCGGCTGGTCGAGCCTATGGACCGTCTGGAAGACAGGATGTGTAAGAAACACGACCGACTTCTGGAGCTCTTCTGCCAGACTGAACAGGTGTGTGTGTGTCAGTTCTGCACAGAGGGTGACCACAAGTCCCATCCTGTTGTACCTCTAAAGGAGGAATATGAAGTGAAGACGGCCCAGCTGGGGAAGACGGAGACTGACGTTCAGCAAATGATCCAGGAGAGAAAACAAAAGATTAAGGAGATCAAAGACACAGTGGAACTGAGCAACAAAGACGCAGACAGAGAGATAGCCCATGGTGGGCAGGTCTTCGCTGCTCTGATAGGCTGTGTTGAAAAGGGCCAGGAGGAATTCAACCAAACGGTTCAAGAGAAACTGAAATCCACAGTGAAACGAGCTGAAGACCTCATCAAAGAGCTGGAGCAGGAAATAGAAGATCTGACCGATAGAAGCTCAGAGGTGAAGCGGCTCTCACACACTGAAGACCACCTCCAATTCCTCCAGACCTTCAGATCCCTGAAGGATCCTCCACCCACCAGGGACTGGACCACGGTGGAGGTCCGTCCTCCGTCATACATAGAGACCTTGACGAGATCCCTGGATCAGCTGGAGGAGACACTTAACATGGAGATGAAGAAGCTGCGTGATGCTGAACTGAAAATGGTCCAGCAGTATGAAGTAGATGTGACTCTGGATCCTGATACAGCTCATCCCACGCTCATCCTGTCTGAGGATGGGAAACAAGTACATTATGGAGATGAAGAGAAGGAACTCCCAGACAACCCTAAGAGATTTACAGAGTATACATTTGTTCTCACGAGGCAGAGCTTTTCCTCAGGGAGATTTTACTTTGAGGTCCAGGTTAAAGACAAGACTGCATGGTGGTTAGGAGTGGCCAGAGAGTCCATCGACAGAAAAGGTAAGACAGAGTGGACCCCTGAGACGGGTTACTGGACTCTTTACTACGAAGAGGATGGGTTGGTATTCATTGATAACCCTGATGTCCGTCTCCCTCTGAGAGCTGAGCTCCAGAAGGTGGGGGTGTTTGTTGATTATGATGAGGGTCTGGTCTCCTTCTATGATGTGGAAGCCAGAGTTCATATCTACTCTGCTACTGGCTGCACCTTTACTGAGCCTCTCTATCCAATCCTCGATCCATGGTATCATGAAGAAGGTAGAAACTCTGCCCCCCTGATCATCTCACCTGTCAATCAAACAGACTAGGACCTTTGTTTGATAATAAAACAATCAAACGACCAAAACAACTAATGTTGTTTCCTGAATTACAATAGAATTAGAATCTCTACTATTTGAGATCTCAGATGTCTGCATTAATGTCATACTGCTGTCATTTAACGAGGAGAATATCTTTAAGAATGAACCCTGCAGTTGTCTAACATAACCCTTTATAAAGGGTTATATTACACTCCATTTATGTGTGTGTTTTCCCTTTATTTCTTTTACACGTTTAAAGATATACAATTTGTTGCAGTTATGTAGAACATGTTTAGAGGATTAACATGTATAAATAATAATTCGATTTTTTTAACATTTCTATTGGTTTTAACTTCTGAATATTGAATAACAAAACAATTCAATGTTCCTACACTTTTGTTTTTAATAAAAAGAAAAGGCAAATTTTGTAATGTGTAGGCCAACATTACCTACATTGTAATGGATCATTTCAGGGGAATAGATACATTCCAGTCCAATGGTGTTCAGTATAAATACTGTTTCTGTAATAAAAAAGTGTAATACAAAAAATAAAATAGTTTATTTCTAAAACCCTTATTTTGATGATTTTGAGATTGATGGTACGTTTTAAATTATTGAAGAAATGTAAAAGTTTGTAGTTGATAAACCAGTAAATTAATCTCCAATATACAACAACCCAACATCTGTTTCCCAATTACACAAAGGTCACAGTGACTACACGTAAAGATACTCCCCATGTGTATGATACTGTGACTTTGTCTTGTCAGCTCTCTTCTCCTCTCTTCTCCTCTCCATCCTCTCTCCTCTTTCCTAAACTCTTCTCCTCTCCTCTCCCCTCTCCTCTCTGTTGGCATGTTTAGAACATAGATCTTTAGACTTTACTTTTAGTTGAAGATGTTGCAAGCGGTGGATCTAACAATGAGAGGCCAGAGGAGGTGGAGAGGAGGAGGACCATATGTGAGCAGTAAATCACATACTTTCCCTTTCACTACTTTTGATCATGCGTACTTCCGGTCCCAGACAGGAAGTAGTGGGGTCTCTGTGCCAGATGTGTGTGTGAGCCGGATATGTGTGTTGATGGGTGGGTGTGTGTATGAGTGTGTGTGTGTGTGTGTGAGTGAGTGTGTGTGCTTATGTGTGTGTGTGTGTGTGTGTGCCATGCCAGTTGTTCTCTTCTGGCGTAATGGGATTCTGTTCAGTAAATACCTGCCATTCACCGGGAACCTTTGGATTCTTTTGCTGCCCTCCACGGCTTTCATCTGAGCCTGAATGAGGGCCTCCAGTACATGTGTCTCTGACGAGCACAGCAGACAAAGCATCAGAAGAAGGCCCTGTCGCTGAGTCGGGGAACCGGCCCGTCTCACAGCAGTTGGAACGTGGAATGACCAATCGGTGCACACCAGGACGGCTGCACCCACCCACACACTACGGGGGCACCAGAGGAGCACTCTCCTTTGACAAGACCAATAGAAGAACCCGAACCCAACAACCAGGCCAGGTCGGGGTGGGGGGGGTGAGTAAGAGCCGATGCATCCGGTCATGATCCGGGGAGGGCAGAGGAAGAACAGAGCGGCACGGGAGAGCAGAAGAGGAAGCAGCGACAGAGGAGCTTGATGTGTCTGGTCAGCCATCTCTCGGTGCACGATCCGGGCGTGTCCGACCACAAGGCCATCTCAATGGAGCTACCGTTGTGTTCTTGAAGAAGGTACTTCAATTCGGGTCGCTTCTAACTCACTTTACTTGTTAAAGTATTTCGGTATGGTAACTATGAATCAAAAGGAGGGAATAGTATTTAACACGCGTGGAGAGAGATACCGCAGCGCTATCTCCCAGCCCCGGGGGGGCTTTCCCCGGGGCTCTCAACGGCTCTGCCATATGTCTCTGAACTCATCAGACTCCCACTCCCCGTTTGTATCAAGTAGGCGGGGCCTATGTGAAGTAGGCGTGGCCTATGTGAGGTAGGCGTGGCCTATGTGCCGTATTGGCTCCTCACCTGTCTAAAGGTGCTGCCATCTGTGGCTGGAGTAGTCATTGCAGCTTATATGTCGGTCCTGCTCCCCTTGTGGCTATGTATAGTAATTACAGATTATATGTTCGATCCTGCGTCCTTGTGGCTATGTGGAGGTAATGCAGCTTGTGTGTTCGATCTTGCTTCCTTGTGGCTATGTGGGGGCAGCTTATGTGCTTAAAATACGTAACACTACCCACCCTGTCCCCCCTCAATAAGCCCATCGGACAAATCAGTTTCAGGCACCTTAAAAACATCAACCCAGTCAGCATGACTACAGCCCCTACCCCCCATTTCAGTCACTGAATCTGTGGATCTCTACAATTCATCCCTCTGCACCCTCCTGGAGCGCCATGCCCCAGCCAAGCCCAGAACCGTCACCTTCACATGCTCAGCCCCCTGGTACACCAGGGAGCTACGACTGCTGGAGACAACGGGGACTGGCTGTCCACAAACTAGCCTAGCGGGAACATCCGACGGCCTGCAGCAAGTCCCTCAGTGACACGCGGTCCCGGTTCTACCCCCACATAATCAACCACAGCCCTGGTAACTCCAAGCAGCTTTTCTCAACCGTAAATCATCTCCTCAAACCTCAGACCCCCCCCCCCCCCCCCCCCCCCCCACACTCAGACAACACGCAGCAGCGGTGCAACAGCTTCATCTCCTTCAAAACGAAAGTAGACAACATCCGCTCCCTTCTGTGCTGCCCTCAGTTCGGGACTCCTCATTTTACTTTGTCTTCACATTTTTAGCATCCATTTTCCATATTTACCATATATAGTTTACTTTGAAAACCAATGTGTTTCAGTAACTGTGTAAATACAAAAAAAAAGGGGAATTCCTTCATCCAAACAGTCCTTTTTCCGTTCATCACTTTAGTGGTCAGAACTGCATTATTTAGCTCACACTGCCATCTATTGGCTCAGACATGTGACAGCATATAACTAAGAAATTAAAGGTAACAGAATCTTGGACAGGACAAAAGAAAAATCGTGGCTATTTGGATTTTGCCAAACGGTGGATCAAGCCTTGCTTACCACACGCGTATTATTTGTTAACTGAGTAATTACAACGTTGTTTTCTCAACCCTACATCGACAAACATGGGGAGGCCCAGAAGTGTAAGGGCGGCCCCTTCTGGCAGCTATAGGTATGTTCAGTTTTCAGAAGGAAGACGAAAATCGTGTCAAAAGTGGTATCAAAATAGGTTTTATTTTACATTTGACAACATTGTCCAACTGCATGAAAACATTTTGCATATAAACCTTTAAAAACAAGGAGACAATGTTTCCATTTAGCAAATTGTACAAAAGAATCATTCACAAAAAAAACGTATTAAGTAAATCATGAACTCATTTGCATCGTAATATTAACCAAATCACCAAAGCACAAGGACAGTCTTAACGGCAATGTCTCCAATGTTCAGGCTTGTCAGTAGTCTTACTAGGCCACCACTTGAGTCAATATTCCACTAGTTTGTGCAAACCAGGCGACTCCTTGTGAAGTGGTTCCCCATTATTGTCGCTCTCTCCAGGTGGACTGGATATGTTAAGGCTTGAAATCTAAATGTTTTGAGGCTATTTATGTCCAACATGAAAGGCAAAGCGCTGAACATTTTGGAGAATAATGACACTAGTAGGCAGAATGTAAACCACCTCCAAATCGCTAAACGTTTTGCCACGTAGCCTATATAATATCCTACTTTGGCAAGTAAACCACATTTTAACATCTTGCATAAATTAAATATATATATATGATGGTGATATAAACTCTGCCCCCCTGATCATCTCACCTGTCAATCAAACAGACTAGGACCTTTGTTTGACAATAAAATAATCAAACGACCAAAACAACTAATGTTGTTTCCTGAATTAGAATAGAATTAGAATCTCTACTATTTGAGATCTCAGATATCTGCATTAATGTCATACTGCTGTCATTTAACGAGGAGAATATCTTTAACAATTAACCCTGCAGTTGTGTAATATAACCCTTTATAAAGGGTTATATTACACTCCATTTATGTGTGTGATTTCCCTTTATTTCTTTTACACGTTTAAAGATATACAATTTGTTGCAGTTATGTAGAACATGTTTAGAGGATTAACATGTATAAATAATAATTCGATTTTTTTTAAACATTTCTATTGGTTTTAACTTCTGAATATTGAATAACAAAACAATTCAATGTGATTTTAATAAAAAGAAAAGGCAAATTTTAGGCCTACATTACATTGCCTACATTGTAATGGATCATTTCAGGGGAATAGATACATTCCAGTCCAATGGTGTTCAGTATAAATACTGTTTCTGTAATAAAAAAGTGTAATACAAAAAATAAAATAGTTTATTTCTAAAACCCTTATTATGATGATTTTCGAGATTGATGGAACGTTTTAAATCATTGAAGAAATGTAAAAGTTTGTCGTTGATGACCCAGTAAATTAATCTCCAATATACAACAACCCAACATGTGTTACACAATTACACAAAGGTCATGTGTTACACAAAGGTGACAGTGACTGCATGTAAAAATTCTCCCCATGTGTGTGAGTACCGTGACTTTGTCTGGTCAGCTCACCTCTCTCCATCCTCTCCTCTCTCCTCTTCTCTCCATCGTCTCCTCTCCTCTCTCTTATCTCTGCTCTCTTCTCTAGCTCATCTTGTGTTCATTATTGTCGTACATTACGCATTAAGTGTGTTCACATGTCAAAAGTCACTCCATTTAGATTGGTGGATCTAAAATAGATGTTGTACAACTGAACTCCCACTGGGCGAGTTCCGCTGTAGTGAATCACTATGGTGACGTTGACCCTCCCGCTCGTGCGGAGTCCTCCTCCCCATAAGCCACGCCCACTGACTGCCTGGACGGCGCGAGGGGAGGGAGAGATCCCGACGCTGTTGGCACGAGGGCCGTGGACCGCGGTACCTGCTCTGAGTAGCCAGCAGCATGGGAATGAATAACCCAATAACGTGTCGTTAGTCGCCTTTTAGAAATAAAGGCGCAAAGAGAGTCATGATACGTGGCCAACTGTTAATGATCTGTAATGATTTTTACTACTATTGTAGCTCCCTCCAGTTAACAGTCACGGACACAAGGCGTTCTTGTTTACGGGCATTTATTAGCTGAGTCATCCTCGATGCCATCAAACATGCCGTGAGAACTAAATAAAGGCGTAGAAATCATACAAGAGTTACATAAATAAGAATATTATCACAGAGAACAACTTATAATTACAATTGTAAGGAAGTGAAACAGGCAACACTGAGGCAACTTCTCTCCTGTGTCTCTCGGTGAACTAACAAATGTAAAGACGTTACCACTTATCTCCACGAGCGGCAATTGGCTCGGCATGCGCTGCAAGCTCCGATGCTGGTACTACAGCATGAACCTCTGCACCCCAGAACAATAGTTCCGCTATACATTACATGAACAGGTAAGCTTGTAAACATATTTCAAAATAAAGTAAATGCAGATAAATATATGATATATTTAAATGTGGAGTCATTCTTATTAAAACTATTCTTTCATGAAACTTAAAATTATTCTAATGAACCAAAATCATGCAACTGTTTCTGCTGGAAGCTACAACTATTATTTTAGTTATTTTGTTCATTTTGTACTTGTAAGTGACTTTTTTCAGTTATATTTGTTGTTAAAGCTTATTGGTTATAAACAACTCAGTCTAACCTACTGAATGTTCTCTCTCTGTTTCTCTCACAGTATCTCTGAATTGAAAATCCAATTCTACTGGCAGAAATACTGATATTAAGGAATTTTCCAGACAAAAGTAGTAAAATTGTAAGGCGAAAAAAATAAAAACTAGAACGAAAATTTACTTTGATTGTTGCTGTGTGGGAGATTTAACTATTGCATGTTTTGTTTCCAAAATGTTCATGAATAACATATAATATACCACATAATTTATCTTTTTTTTTTTTTAAATCGCACCTTATCCACCTGAAAACACGTATTAACAGTAGGCAGCCTGAGCCGATATAAGAGAAAGCTTTGGGACTGGGCAACCTGGATGGTGGTAGTCCAGAGCTATATATATATATATATATATATATATACACTATATAGATGTATAGATATATACTGTGTGTATACATATATATAAAATAAATGATTGTGATGTGTTTGATTGGCTAATTTTATTTGATGCCTCAAATGGTGACTTAAATAGGCCTATTTCCTTTACAGTCAATTCTGGATTCAGGGTCTGCGTTCAGGGTCTTATCGACCAGGTAAACACGTGTCCTGCCATCCTCTGAGTTCCAGGAAACGCACCAAGTTCCAGGTGGTTAATATTTAGCTCAGACCTCGTTCACTCAATACATTCATGATCCAAAATCTGACAGCAGCTGACCTCAGATCTGGTGAACTGGGCCTTCATTTCTTTCACTTCATATGTTTCGACCAATCCTGTTGCTGGAGGCAGAGTTATTTGCAGACAAACTAGACCAGCACATGAACATTTTAAAATGTAAGTACACACACATTCCTGCATCATTAATTAAGGTGTATGACAGCTCCCTCTGCTGGACAGTTTGGACAACAGTCTCACACCAAACTACATTTTCCGTTTGAACCAAAGTAGCTATAGTACATTGATGTGAGACCGGGGGCCTCTACGAATTCTCTTTTTTGCATAGGAAATTCCCTTTCCTATGGAGATGACCCGGAAGGGCTTGGAGGAAAGGTGGTTCGAATTCTAAGAATGCTTAGGAAACCCTGCTTTAGCATCCTGAGCTTCCTTTGCGAAAGGAAAGGAGGCAGTGGTATCCCATAAACCTTTACAGCGGCAATATTTAAAGAAACATGCCGACAAAGTTTACCGACTCTACGCGAAGACGCACGAGAGACGCGGTAAAGCAGAAGAATAGAAGAGAAGAAAATAAAATTGATAATAATGGATACCAATCCAGAAACATAATTTGAATATAAATGAATTCATTTGTTGCTGGTTAGTAAGAACATAAAATACACCATAAGAAAAGAAAATGCCAACTTCACATTTAAGAAAGACTACTAGGGGCAGTTAATTTCAACATCTACATAAGTTTAGCCTCTTTTTTTTCCCCCACATGTGAATTGGAATTCAAGTGGCCTAAAATATTCCCGTTGGCCATGTCCGACCTAAGTGATTCTCACTGTTGGCGATAACCTGATTGAAATCAATCAAGAACGCATGTGTAGCTCCCAAGTAGTTCACACGAGGCCAGAGGTCTTTGTTAGAAAACGGGGTTTTATTTCCAGGTCGAACCAACCCGTGAGAACTGGGTTTAGAGAGAAAAATAAATGAAAATAAATACAAATTCACAATATGCAAATGTCCGTTTTTACAGCAGCACAACAGGTGTTACATTACACCAAAAAACACTTCACACACACCTCACATACAGCCCGCAGCTCAATATTAACTTGCACATTTACAAACTTAACTTACATAAACATATTCACAACTTTACATAGTATGCAAATCACTATCACGCACAACCATGCAATTGAAAGCAACACAATAAAAACGTTCACATTCTTCTTAGATATAAATAAATGATAAACATACCTCGTCCACTGCTTACTACTTGAGGGAATCTTATCTTATTGCTTGTCCTTTATAGTTTTTTCTTCTTCTTATGTGCTTTTACTTTTAACTTTAATTTATAGCTTATTGATTGTGCTGCTTCTTTCGCGCTGTTTGGCTAGGTACGTTGCTTAAAGGTGTCGTGTAGGAAACATATGACGGCGGCAATTAGTTCCGCCCCAGTGCCATTATAACCAGTAGGAACCAAAAACGGGAGGTTAACCAACTAAACAAACTGCCAATGTGCGGCAGTTACACTCCCACCAATCACCTGTGATTACTTAAACATCTTAAGGACATATACTGCATATAAAACATCAAATAAAGTAAATTTGGTCACTAATAAACAGAGTAGGCTTAATACCCTGTGGTCTTCAGTCTGCTTCCAACAGTGTGACTGTTTTATGAATGGGTCTCTCGAGGTGAACCGGCTTGGAGGTGCGCCTTCCCATTACATCCAGAGTTGAGTCGCCGATGAACAGCTTGAGCTTCCTTACCCTCTCATCCTTCCCGGGATAGACTTCGATAATCTTAGCTAACTTCCACTGGTTTCTCGGCGTCAGCTCATCCTTTAGTAGAACGATGTCATCAACCTTCGCGTTTCTGCAGTCTTTGACCCACTTCTGTCTGTGCTGGAGATTTAAGAGGTACTCCTTCTTCCATCGTGACCAGAAGTTGTTGGCTAGGAGTTGAACCCGACGCCATCTCTTGCGGATGTAAATATCTTCCTTAACGAACTTTCCAGGAGGAGGGGATATAATCGTAGACTTCATGGTCAGTATGTGGTTCGGTGTCAAAGGCTCGGGACTAGATGAATCATTCAGGTTATCAGTAGTCAGAGGTCGACTATTCACGATCGCCATGACTTCGTATAAGAATGTTCGTAGAGAGGAACAGTCAAGTTGTTTGGCTGACTGTTCTAGAATAGACGTCAAAACACTCCTGATGGTGCGGATTTGTCTTTCCCAGACACCACCCATGTGACTTGAAGCTGGGGTGTTCATGATGAACTCACATCCCAGTTCCTTGAGCTCCTCTTGATCCATCTCTCTCAATGCCTCATCAAACTCACGCCTTGCACCAGCGAAGTTTGTCCCTCTATCACATCTTATCTGCCGTACCATTCCCCGAATAGCGATGAAGGAGCGCAGAGCGTTAATGAAGGCATCGGTGGTCATGCTATCAAGCATCTCTATGTGTACTGCTCTAGAACACATGCAGGTAAGTAATAGCCCGTAACGCTTTAGCTCTTTCCTTCCTTCTTTGATGTGGAATGGTCCAAAGCAGTCCATCCCGCAGTAAGTGAACGGAGGAGTAGTGTCCATCCTATCTTCCGGGAGGTCTGCCATCTTTTGTTGTTCAGTGCCTCTTCTGAACTTCCTGCACTTGTAAATATGGGATGACACTGTCTTGCTGCATCCAAGGATCCATATGCCATTTGAGCGGAGCTCGTTCATAGTCATTCCTCGGCCCTGATGGTGCACTCTCTCGTGATAGTGCTTGACCAACAATGCTGACACATGACTGTCCTTTGTAAGAACTGCTGGATGCTTCACATGTGGATGTAGGGCAGCATGAGTTAAGCGGCCTCCCACTCTGATGATTCCTTTGTTATCCAGGAATGGACTTAGCTTGTTCAACTTGGACTTGCAACCTATCTCCTTGTGATGCTGGAGGCACTGGACTTCTTGAGATAGGGTTGCATGGTGAACCATCTTGATTATGGTCATCTCTGCTTCTCTTCTTTCCTCTAGACTGCTGGCTTCACAGGACTTCGGCTTGAGACCTTTGACCTCCTTTGCACGGCGCTGGAGCCTGGCAATAGCTTTTACCACTCTTAACCAGTCTGAGAACTTGTGTAGGCGATCTAAAAGCGACCTCACCTCCTTTGCCTGAGTATCATGAACCTGGGCCTTCTTGAGCTCTGGGTCACTAATTGAGATATCTCCCACCTTTACGTCTCCACTTGGTAGCTCTTTCTGCCACAGAAAGGCTGGGCCTGTGAACCAGTTAGAGGCTACAAGCTGTTCTGCCGTGAGACCTCTTGAGGCGTGATCTGCTGGGTTCTCCTCAGTAGTCACATACCTCCACTGCGCTGACTCTGTGCTTCGCTTGATGCGTTCTACACGGTTTGCTACGAACACATGAAATCTTCTGGCTTCATTACTGATGTATCCAAGTACAACCATAGAATCAGTCCAAAATACTTCTTGTAGGCATTCTACTTTGAGCTCTTTCTTGAGCAGGTCACTGATGCGGACAGCTACCACTGCTGCTGACAGCTCTAGTCTTGGTATGGTCGTGACCTTAGAAGGGGTGACTCTTGACTTTCCCATGACTAAGGTACAGTGGACTTCACCTGATGTACTGACCGCTCTGAGGTATGAGCACTCTCCGTAGCCTGACACACTGGCGTCCGAAAAATGGTGGAGCTCATAGTGCTGAACGTTGCAGCTTGGTGGAGTGTAGCATCTCTGGATCTTCACACCAGCCAGGTTTTTCAGGTCTTTGAGCCACTATTCCCACAAGGGTCGAAGGTCATCAGGCAAGGGGTCATCCCAACTGAGCTTGTCACGACACATCTGCTGCAGTATCTGCTTTCCAACCAGGATGAAGGGTGCCACGAACCCAAGCGGGTCATATACTGAGGCAACCGTGGACAAGACTCCTCTTCGGGTAAATGGATTTTCTTTGACAAGCACTCTGAACTGGAACTGGTCAGAAGACACGCACCACTGAACACCGAGTGCTCTATCCATGTGTTGCTCTCCGAGTGCCATGTCCAAGTCCTTGGCAACTTTAGCACATTCCTCTTTAGGGATTGTGGCTAGGACTTCCTTGCTGGTAGAGATGAACTTATGCAGCCGGAGTTTGCCTGTGCTACATAGTTCTCTTGCCTCTTTCACTAGTTGGATCGCTTGCCTTTCAGATGTTACACTTGCCAACCCATCATCATCAGATATCCATTCTCCCACCTTAGGAAACGTAGGTAATCTTGATCTTCTGCATTCACGTGGAACTGGTGAAACATGCGCTCAATATCGCACATGATTGCCACAGGACCTCGACGAAACCGACAGAGGACTCCGATCAAGGTGTTTGTCAACTCTGGGCCTGTCAGGAGATGATCATTCAGGCATGTCTCTTTAAATCTTGCAGAGCAGTCAAAGACGACTCGAATTTTCCCAGGCTTTTGCGGATGAAACATCCCGTGGTGGGGAATGTACCATGCTGGGGCTTTGCTGATATCTTCTTGTGGGACCTTTTCTGCATCTCCACGGGTTATGGTCTCGTCCATGAAGGTCTTGTAGTCTTGGTAATACTGCTTGTTTCTCTTCAGCTTCCTTTCTAGGCATCTGAGACGGTGGATAGCACATATCTTGTTATCTGGTAAGTTAGGTCTGTCTTTCTTGAATGGCAGTGGCATTTCGTAATGACCATCCTCCTTGAGCCTGATGCCTTTTTCCATCCTTGACAGGAATCTGAGGTCTTCTTGAGATATGTTGCCGTCCTCTGAAGCTTTTTCCACAAAGTCAGATTCCAGCACCTTGATGACAGCTGAAGGCGAGACAACTTCCTGGATTTGTGTTCTACAGACGTAGTGCACTTCGCTTGTGAGGTTTGAAAAGGATGGATTACCTGGTATCACTTGCTTAACGATGACCTGGTGACTCACTCCAATCGCGTCTCCATAGTCGAGTGATAGGTTGCCGTAGCCAACTACACTCCAGCCCAAGTCAGTTCTCAGTGCAAAGGGCTGATTGTCTTCCCCAGAAACCACTTGTCTTGGGACGAGTGCTTGAGTACAGTTGTAGCCAATTAGCAAGCCTACGTCGCAGCTTTGGTGCGGAGCTATCTCATCTGCGATGTGTTCGAGATGTGGCCATGCTTTCGCCGTCTCTGGTGTGGGAATATGATCTCTGTTTGCAGGTATGAAATCTCTTGTATAGGTCATTGGCAGGGGAATTATCTTGTCCGAATGCATTCCTCTTACTTGCAGACCAGTCAGTTTCCTACAGGACACAACAGTGTTTCTTGAAGCCATTGTTGAGAGTTTTAGCTGAACTGGTTCGTTCTTCGCATGTAGAGCCTTTGCAGTGTCGTCCAGGAGAAAGGTTGTGTCACTCTGTGTATCAAGAAGTGCATACACAAGAACTTCACGATCAGGCTCACTTGAGGCCCACACCCACACTGGGATGATGGTGGATGTATGAGTGCCTTTGACATGCTGGAGGACTCTATTGGATGTTGCTTCAAGTGAGGTTCTTGTTGCCCTATCCTGTGACCGTTCAATTTTGCGTCCATTTGACATGTCTCTTGCTGCATCAGGCATTGTTGACCTCCTTCCTTCCTTGCGTGCGATTATCATGGAGGCAAGTCGGGTGTTTTTTCTCACACGTTTTGCAGATCATTCTGTTTTCGCAGTCCTTTGAGCGGTGGCCAGACTTCAGACAGCCAAAGCACAACTTATTTTCTTGCACAAACTTGACCCGGTCAGAGACAGTTTCATCTTTGAATTTATAACACTGGTGAAGACTGTGCCCTGTCCTTTCACAGAACACACAGCTTGTGGCGGCAGCCTTTTCGTCTGAATTTGTCGCCAATACCTTTGCTCCAGGACCTCTGTTCCTTGGATCCTTGCTCTTCTCACATTCAACTGGTTTTAGAGCGTGGAGGGATGATATCGGGTTGCAAGCGATTTTTGCTTCACGTGTAACGAACATGACAAACTGACTGAAGCTTGGGTACCTGCGACTATGTTCTTCCTCTTCCATAACCTTCCTATTCCATCTTGAGCTCAGCCAGTCTGGAAGTTTAGCAAGCATTTTCTGATTTTCATTGCAGTCATTGAGTATCTCAAGACCCTCAATCTGAGACATGGCGGCTTCACAGCCACGGAGGAAGTCAGCAAGTTCTCGGAGTTCTGAGCTTCCTTTGGAGCTTATCTTGGGCCATGAATCAAGCTTGTCTCTGTAGGCTTTCGCTATGAGGAATGGATTGCCATATCTCTCTTCTAAGATGGTCCACGCTGCGCAATAGGCGGACTCTGTGCCTAGAAGGAAATTACTCTCTATGGCCCTTTTTGCAACTCCACCCACATACCTTCGCAAGTAATAGATCTTCTCGTCACCTGGTATGTTTTTCCGGTCAATAAGTGTCTTAAATGAAACCTTCCAGTCGTTGAATCTGAGTGGATCGCCGTTGAACATTGATGGTTCAGGTATGGGAAGACGACTCGCGCTGATGGAGTCTGCAAACACTTTCACGAGGGCTGCAGTGGTATCTTCTTTGTTCAGAAGTGGCATAGCTTGTGGTTGAGGGTGATGCTTTGACAGGTTACGTTCCTGTTTGACCTCCTTCCTTTCCTCCTTCAAGGGGACATGCTGATGGAGCAGTGCTTCCACTTCTTCATCTGAGCCTTCATTCTGCTCATATACTTGCAGTCGGGCCTTGGCAGCCTTTAGATTCTTTAATGTATCCATTCGCTCTATTTGCCTGCGTTTGGCCTCTAGAACCCTCTTCCTTTCTGATTCTTCGGCTTCAAGAACCCTCTTCCTCTCTGATTCTTCAGCTTCAAGTTTTTCAAGTTCTTCGATATGTCGTTCCTTTTCGAGCAGAACTTGAAATTCGGCTTCATTGGCAGCAGCTTCGGCAGCGGCGTATTGCCTGTGTGAAGAAGACTGACTTGAACGTCTGGATGTGAATTTTGAGCTGCTTCGAGAGCTTTGGGCAGAGAACTTGGAGGACTTGGTGTGTTGACTTAATGCTTATATTATCTGAGACTACAGACTTGCTCACAGATCCTGTTTCTTCAACACCTTGTTCATCATCCACTTGACATTCACCCCTTTCAGTTTTTAGATAACCTCTTGCAGTTTTGATTATCTTCTTTGTTACTGCTTCACAGGTGTCTACTCTGCGACGTGTGTCTTGGTCTGGAATTTTGATGTGTCTTAGCTCTTCATAAACATCATTTAGATTATTTGAGGCATTGCTGACCTTGGTAATGTGTTCATGCAGCAGGTTGTTTGAGCATTGACCACTCAGCGTACCTTTGGCGTCCTTAATGATAGTCTTCCACTTCTCGTAGCTCACGCTGAAACGGTGTGCAACCTTTCTTACTTGCTCATCGTGCAGTTCTTGGCCCTTCTCCGTCAATTTACGAACTCTTTGGCCTCTTTGTGGCTCTTGTGAGGTAGTGGGGTTATCAGCTTCAGTGCCTTCGGTCGTTTGTGGTTGTGCTTCTGTGCAGTGCTGCTTCATGTCATCATCACTGACACGTTCTTCGTCACTCTCAGGGGCTAGCTCAAACTCTGACATTTTACTTGGGTTACTTTAGTTTGGTTTAAATCCAAAATTATCTTTAGCTTAGTAATTAACTCAGTAGTAAAGTTGGGTTCAGGGTAGCTTACAATATTTTTTAGGTATTTGTTTACAGCTGTATTTAACTTAAATCACAATAAACACAAAGATATTGCCTCTTTCAAAAGGTAAGCTACAGACATATTAAACACTTGCTAAGTAACAGCAATACACTTTTAAATTCACAGTAATACAGTTGTCTCTTAATTTAGTGTCATTGGTTTAACAGAAATTTTACAGTGTAACCACCAATATACACAATCTCAATAACACAATGTGAGTATCAATGCGCTTCAAATAATCAAATAAAAGGTCGGTAAACATCAACTTGTTATATGAAAATGAAAATAAAGTTTCAGTCTCTTGTGCACTTAAAGTCAATGGTTTAAATAAACTGTACTGAAAAATGCACAAATGATCTCAGTCTCTCTGTGCAAAACACCTAAGTCTTTTATTTGCAGCCATGTTCACGCCGTCCTGGTGGTAAAGGATACACACGCGGCATGGAGATGGCCGCTGCTGTCTGGTTGCGTCTTCCTCGGCTACTCATGCAGAGCAGTCGAGTTCCCACTGTAGCTCCCAAGTAGTTCACACGAGGCCAGAGGTCTTTGTTAGAAAACGGGGTTTTATTTCCAGGTCGAACCAACCCGTGAGAACTGGGTTTAGAGAGAAAAATAAATGAAAATAAATACAAATTCACAATATGCAAATGTCCGTTTTTACAGCAGCACAACAGGTGTTACATTACACCAAAAAACACTTCACACACACCTCACATACAGCCCGCAGCTCAATATTAACTTGCACATTTACAAACTTAACTTACATAAACATATTCACAACTTTACATAGTATGCAAATCACTATCACGCACAACCATGCAATTGAAAGCAACACAATAAAATCGTTCACATTCTTCTTAGATATAAATAAATGATAAACATACCTCGTCCACTGCTTACTACTTGAGGGAATCTTATCTTATTGCTTGTCCTTTATAGTTTTTTCTTCTTCTTCTTATGTTCTTTTACTTTTAACTTTAATTTATAGCTTATTGATTGTGCTGCTTCTTTCGCGCTGTTTGGCTAGGTACGTCGCTTAAAGGTGTCGTGTAGGAAACATATGACGGCGGCAATTAGTTCCGCCCCAGTGCCATTATAACCAGTAGGAACCAAAAACCGGAGGTTAACCAACTAAACAAACTGCCAATGTGCGGCAGTTACAGCATGGATCAAAAAGCGCTTGTTTTAGTCAATCTACGGAAAACTGTAGTTTAGCACTAGATACGCCAGAGTTCGGCAATACCCCCCGTCGCGCAATGACGTTGGTTAGGAAGAGAGGAGTCTAATTCATTTTAAACAGTGCCGTCTTTAACTATGTTCGAAAGGAAGCATCTTTTCATCTCTCCTTGACCCAATGACGTTTTCCACAAAGGTTAAGGAAAGGAGGCATAAAGGTTAGGAGATTTGACTATTCGTTGAGTCAGTGGTTTGAACGAGTTGTAGTAGCAGAGAATGGCCTGAGGGGGCAGTATGTACATTGTTAAATTCATGAATTTAGTAGTAATCAGTGTTGGGCAAGTTACTTTAAATTAGTAACCTAGTTACAGTTACTAGTTACTTCTTTCAAAAGTAACTCAGTTACTTTAAGTTACTCGTAACTTTCAAGGTAACTAGTTACTAGGGAAAGTAACTTTTTTTTCCTAAATTATCTTATTTGTATCTTATGTGTTGCCTCCCTAACTGGATAGCTAGGGAGGCTGCCAGTCCTCTGGCTTGCTTACATGTAAGTCCTATCCTACCACAAGCGCAATGCGCCACTAGTGACCTGAACGTGCCATAGCAGTGTAGTAGTGTGAGTGCAAATGAATGAAATATTTCAATTGTTTCCAACTGTTTCCAACCCTCTACAAATGCACACACATTATTTTGGGGTTGATGTTGCATAGTGTTCGACAAAACTGTAAAATTTGATCATTGTACCCAGTATCACTACGATGAAGCAGTTGATCAACAAAACACAACATACAGTATGTTTTGAAACTTTTGATAGGCATATTTATCGTAGCCATTGAAACAGATACAAAGTATAGTTTTGGCAGTACAAAAATTAAACTGTGCCTCAGACCATTTACCAACTGTAGGAATCAATAGTGCAAAACTGATACAATAGATGTTTTCAATGTAAACACAGTGAGGTTTATCCGTTCTTTGTAAGTTAACCTTAACTCAAAACAGCTAAACTCCACATACTGGAGACCTCATCATCAATAATGATGGGCAAACTTAAAAGTATTTTCAGCCTCACAAAGAAACTAAATAAATAAAAAGTACTTTCAGCCTCACAAACATAGTTAATGTTTAACAAAAATAATATTTCCTCCACTCTGGCCGTTTAGATAAATAAAACAACTGATGAAATCAATAGTGGTGGATAAAGTGCTTTAGTAGTCTATGTCTATATCAGTCTTTGTCCATACATCTCCGTCATTTGTTTAGCTGTGTCTGGGTTATAGACTGTGCAACAGGCTTTGTAAAATGAAGCTTTTGTTGTTTGGCTGGAGCGGCTTCTCCTTTAGCGTCGGCGGAGCTGACGTTATCAGCAGCATCACCTGTCTATTTCAACTAGCTTGGTAGATGCCTGTTGTTTCTGAAGATGTTTCATCAGATTAGAATTGCTAGTTTTTGATGTGGCTAGAGTTTTCGAACCTCCACAAAGATGACAGGTCACCAAAATATTCCTTATGTCTTTTACTGTCAGAAAGGAAAAATAGTGTGCATATTTCCATGAGAGAAATACAACACCTGGACCGTCGTCGACTGCCGCCAGTTTTAATTCATTTACTTGCGCATCGCTGCGTCACGTGACTTACGTCCGCTTCACGTCCACCACGGAAACTGTAGTTCTGGGTTATGCAAGTAACGAGCCTGTTTAAATCGCAGTAACGATAACGCGTTACTGATTTTGACAAAGTAATTAGTTACAGTGCTCGTTACCACAAAAGTAACGTAGTTACTGTAACGCGTTACTTAATAACGCGTTAGTCCCAATACTGGTAGTAATATAAAAAAAGTTGTATATTTTTACAAAATGCATTGCGTGAACATTGCTGAATAACATTTGTCATGTATATTAAATGTATTGGAGGAGTTTAGCTTGCCATTAACCAAGTTAAAGGACAATTAAATAAATCGCACCAAACATGCAGAAGACAATGTAGTATTTTAATATATAAACAACACTTGACAGAAGTTGAATACATGTTTTTGTCAAGGAAAGCAGAGGAAAACATTTTCCTAAATGTCGTTTCAAAATGTCCCCACCATTCAGAAAGCAAGTGAAGAGGTTTGTATAAAACCAGTCCTCCCTGACCAGCTCTGTCCCTGACTCTAAACCCTGACCCTCAACCCTAACGCTGAACCCTCTGAGGGCAGGAAGACGCTCCTTCAGAGTAAAGGTTCAAGAAGTCACTCCTTCAGAGTAAAGGTTCGAACCACGGAGAAGGAAGAAGAAGGGGAAGGAGTAGAGAGTAGTGAAGTAGTAAGGTTAGTGACAGACGTGAGGGAAAGGCGTGTGGAAGCACACAGGTACATGTGGGGCCGAGAAGATCACTCCCACTGGAGGTCATTGATCCATCAGCCTCAGACCGCTGAGCTCAGCAGGTCTCCTGGAGGACGAGGCTCAGATGAACTGAGGAGACGGGACCAGCAGGATGGCAGGATCAGGTGGGGTTTAGCTCAGGTGTGTCTACCCCTGACCAAACAGGATCAGGTGAGGTTCAGCTCAGGTGAGTCTGCCCGGACCATACAGGATCAGGTGAGGTTCAGCTCAGGTGTGTCTGCCCCTGACCAAACAGGATCAGGTGAGGTGAGGCTCAGGTGTGTCTGCCCCTGACCAAACAGGATCAGGTGAGGTGAGGCTCAGGTGTGTCTGCTCGGACCAAACAAGGATTAGGTTCAATATTCAAAAGCAATGCAAATGCAACATTATCTGAACCAAAGAGACGTCATTAAGGAGCAGGCAGGCATTAGGGCGCCTTGCTCAAGGACGCATCACTGTATTCTGAGGACTTGAACCCGGCACCATTGGTCTGAGAGTAGGACCCCCAACCCCCTACCTAATCCACTATGTCCAGATAATGCAAATTTACGAGGAATCCTTGATGGTCCCGGTCGTCCTCAGGATTTGCCTTCCAGATGTACGGCTTCTCCGTCAGTCCTCCAGATTCCTGGTCTGGTTACAAACGTAATTTCTCTAATGTAAGGTAACAAACACAGTAGCAGTTTGTCTCTAACGTAAGGTAACAAACACAGTGGTAGTTTGTCTCTAATGTAAGGTCACAAAGTGTGGCAACCCGGCCCGGGCCAATTAAGGACATGCAGAGCACCTGAGGAACAGGTGGAGAAGCAAGGCTTAAATAGCCTGCTTCTCCACTCATTCAGGGCTCTCCCAGCCATGTGGCTCCTGTACGGAGAGACCGGTCCTCGTGGGTGACGACATTCCACCCACGGGGGATAGGACCGTCGATTCCTCCCAGGTTTTTTTCGTTGTTGTCTTATTTTCAGTATGAGACTTTGTTTGAGTTTGGATTAAACATGCCCTTTTGGCTTTTGAAAAAAAAAAAAAAAAAAGTTGTGTCCTGTTTGGGGAGCAGGTTGTTCGCTCACCGTGCCGGGTTACCACAAAACACAGTGGTAGTTTGTCTCTAATGTAAGGTAACAAACAAACAGTAGTAGTTTGTCTCTAATGTAAGGTAACAAACACAGTAGTAGTTTGTCGCTAATGTAAGGTCACAAACACAGTGGTAGTTTGTCTCTAATGTAAGGTCACAAACACAGGAGTAGTTTGTCTCTAATGTAAGGTCACAAACAGTGGTAGTTGGGCTCTATTGGAGTGTAACAAAGTAGCAGCTGTAGTTTGTCTGGTAACCAACCACAGTAGTATGCCGTAACTTGTACTGGACAAACTAATCCTGCGTTACAACAAGTCCACTCTGTTTACTTCATGCAAACTGAGGAGAATCCTTGTTGGTAGAGTGATGTCGTCCTCCAGAGTCCTGGCTCCTCCATCAGCTCTCCTCAGCCAGAGTCCTGGTCTGGAACAAACAGCGCAAGTCTGGCCCCAACGTCTGGTGGTAACAAACATGTAATTCGTCTTTTTTTTTAAGCCCTTTATTTCCACTTTGTTAGGTTAATAGAAACTTACAATCCTTGTTGGTAGAGTGATGGTCATCCTCCAGATTCACGCCTCCCCTATCAGCTCGCCTCCGCTCCAGAAACACGTTCTAGTAAGAAAAGCGGTAGCGGTAGTTGGTTAGCGCATGTCAGAGTAACAGCAGTATTTTGCCCTTTTCAAGTCAACCATGTTAAGTATATACAAACTTATGAGGAATCCTTGTTGGTCGATTCCTAGTCGTCCTCCAGCGTCTCACCTCCTCCATCAGCTCTCCTCAGACAGAGTCCTGGTCTGGAACAAACAGCGCAAGTCTTGCTTCAACATGTGGTAAAACAGATGTAGTTGTCTGGTATGTATGGTACAAACGCCGGTAGTTTGTGGTAGCAGTATTCTACAAGAAGTGGCAGTGAGTGTGATGATCACTTCAGAGTCAGGTCTATCTACCCCACGACAGACATCCTCCACCAGGCAGGGCCTCCATCAGCGCCTTCAGCCATGGATTCCTGGTCTGGTTACAAACACAGTTGGTCTCAGCAGTAAATCACCTGGGGACGCAACACACCCCACCTCCTGCATCTGAGGTTCACTTTGACGAATTTAAACAGATTCAAACACTTCAATTAGACAACGTCTACAGATTGACGTGTTCAGCAATTCATCCACTACGGTCGTATCAGCACTAGTAAGAATAATGGCTCATATGACTCCTACATAACCCCCGTATGAATAAACTCAAATCACAGCTTGGCACAGATTTATAGTCATAAGACGATCAAAACCAGACCTAAACTACAGATGATTTTAGTGTTTCAGATGAGCATGGTGATGGTTATCCTCTGGTCCGGTGCTGCAGGCCCCTAGTCTCCAGCCTCAGTCTCCGGTCCATCCTGGCACCACAAGCCGCTGGTCGCCAGCCTCTCAGCCACAGCAGCAGGTTTATATCAGCATTTGCCCAACAATAAACTTATTTGACTCATCCGAAACCGAGTTACACAATTAATTTAACTATTATTTTATAACTCAAGGCTAGAAAAGACAGAGAGACCAGACATGAGCTTCCCGTTTTTGGAATGAAGACAGAGCAGTCCACAAGTTTAAATAAGTGGTTCAGCCCATGCATTGAAACTGACCTGAGAAGACTCTACTCACACACCAGAGCACTGACCTGTTCTGGAGGACTTCTGACAGGAGGTGGAGGTCTGGCTCTGGGTGAGGAGACGGAGGTCTGGCTCTGGGTGAGGAGGTCTGGCTCTGGGTGAGGAGGCAGACACCTTGGGACAAGCTACATGTTACCTTTATAACCTTGTACAGTTCTACAGTTTCTTCTACTGTAACATGTGCGAAAGACGGCCATTATTTTAGCTTTGATATTATTCAGTTGGTAACTCAGCACCAAAGTCGTTGTTTAGCGTCATTCCATTGGTTAGAGTTTAACTTCTGTGGCAATTAATGACATCAGATATTTAGAACGCACAAAAGCTGAAGTACCAAAGAACACTAAGCAGTATCGATATTAAATCAAATATACTCAGCCATATTCAGGTGCTGGGTTCCGTTGAAGAAATGCCAAATTGTCTTCCACCGTGAAATGATTTTCAGCCTTCACTGATGGTCAGAAATGGGCCCGCAAGTAGAACGCTATTTTGTACGCAGCGATAGTCCCGTCAACGTGGTTAAAAGTACGGCGCAACCATCGGAAATTATCAACATATTGTACGATGTACGTGTGAGTATGTATTTAATATCAAACTTAAGTTGTTTAAGATAAGGGGCAACAATTCCCAATGGAAACCGACTGAAAAATAGTTTCCGTTGGCAGCGGCTCGAGGTTACGCATATACAATCCAGAATGTTCCGCCAGATTCCCTCAGGGGACTCACGTCCAACTAACTGCCAGGTGGGTTCTTATGGTTGTCAAGACTACAACGTTCTATGCTAACCATTGAGACTAACTCAAGTGACCGCGCTCAGAACCTTCCACGGCGGGAAGCACAAACCGTCCGACTGGAATCCGAACATTCCGGCCGGAACCATCCAAAGAAAAAAAACAGAACCAGCGCCTCACCTGGAGCTGAACGGAGGAAGATCCTGAAGTCCAGCGATGGTCTTCATTAAAACACAGCCAACAGACTTACCTTGATGTGATCTGTTTGTTGCTGTTGGTCATTACTACTATTATGCACCCAGTGTGTACAAGTTATATCACTCAAAACCGTACGAAGAACAGAACTACCATGTACGTCCCACAACAACTTTAAACCTCAAATCCTTGCCTAAAAACAATGGAATCATTCAATACAAAACCGTGTCTGCATTTTACAATAAAATGAACAATTATCTAGATTATTCAGGATACAAACCATACAGAGCAAATCTAAACGTTGAGCTCACAGAGAGCCGACCCTAGCCCTGCAACGTCACCCTGACCGCCTCATCACCAACAGCAAATCATGCCAGCCAGCCAACACAAGTACAGGTCCAGTGAGAAGTGGGCATTTGAGCAAAAGGACTGCCCACAATAAAATGAAGCCCAATTCCTGAACTATCCAACCATCTTCATGGTTTAAAGATTTACAGACTTGACATGCCTTTGTGTTCTAATCACCTTTGTCTGCTCCCTCGTTGCTTATAAAACTCTACATCTCCATCGCAAGAGTGTTGCATCCTACTCATGAGGGTGTGGTCTGAGTGAGCAGAGATGCATGCTGGGATACAGTGCTGTCTGAAGTCTTCAGGTCTATAGACACACCCCTCAGGAGAAATCAAGTGTTTGAGAATCTGTCGTGACATCATTTACATGAGCTGGAATATTTTTCAAGATGGCGCCAGGATTCTCAGAGGAGAAAGGCCAAGAGGAAGATGTGAGGGTTCTTCCTCTCAGCCAGTGGAACACAGCAACGGTCTTCATCAGAGTACCATGGAACACTTTGAAACGTCCTCCTCTATACACCGTGAAGCCCCAGTGAAGGTTTCCTTACCTCCTCAGCTGAAGAGCACAACTTCAGCTTGAAGAGCGCACTAGTTGGAGTTCCCAGGTTGGTTCTGATTTAAGGGAACCAATCGTTCAGCTAGTCCTGTACGAAACAAATACAGTTCAGCGAAGACGTGCAACTGAGAGCAAGACAAGATCCACAGGGCTGTCTGTCAATCCAGCCAGGTAGGAAGAGCCGCCTCACTGAGGTCATCTTGAATATCCATTGAGGTCCCTTTCCAACTTCAGACTCTCCTTGTGGAATGCCTTTAGGTGTCCATCCTCCATTGATCCTGATTGGTGTAGTCCTAGTTTGAAGTCACTTATCTGAACACGCCGCTTGCATCCTTTTACACTTGATTTGGATACTCTCCTCCCTGCCCAGTGTGTTGTATGTTTCTCCGGAGCGTTGCTCCGTACTCTTCATGTCTACTGGAGGCCTCAAGTAAACGTGTGGCCGTCCATCAGGGATGATTTAGTTGACCATTCCAATATCCCTGGCCAACCACACAGACCCCCGTCTAAACATTATCACTGTCAAAGCAGGACACACACGTAGAACCCCATGCCAGGTGTGAGTGGGACACACACACACACACACACACACCCTAGTGATGCTCAAAAATCATCCATCTCATGTCAAACCGCCACACACCACTGAGCCATAAAAGGCCAAACACTCATGCAGGGTAAAAACCTCATGCCAAATAACGTTCCATCCTCCACACCCAGCTCTCCTGCCAGGACACCTAGAACAGAAAAATCTATTTCTCTTGGGACTTAAATTATGTACAACATTCTTCAGTGGCGTCCCACATTGGTGATGGATTATACTTGGTGTCTCCAAAATGTGTCCCAGGTTGATTCAACGTCTCTAAAGTCATGTCTTTGTAGTCCAGTGGTTTCCTGAATGAGGGGCCTTAACAGATGCAAGCGGTGCAGCTTTAGTCAGCCTGAGGACAGGAAGGAGATCATCTGTTCAGAAGACCACCCAGTGGAGGGGGGTGGCTCTTGAGGAGCAGGATCCATCTTGGAGTGGCCCCGAATAAGACCTTCTTGGAAATGAAACTGTTCCTGAGGAGTCACGATGCCTGGAGGGGACTGTTGAATGTGTTCCATGGTTCTCTGTCAGACTGAAGTTGTGTTTTAGTCATTGAGATGAGGAGCCCCCTCATCTCCCCCTGGTGTTTCTCCTTCTGAATCCCTGTCTCCATCTTAAAGAACAATCTAGTCCATGTAACTGACGTCACAACGGTTTCTCAGACACTCGGTTTCCCCTGAGGGAGCGTGTCCACAGACCTGTAGACTTCAGACAGCTCTGTATCCCAGTATACACCTCTGCTCACTCAGACCACACCCTCATCAGTAAAGCAACACTCATGTGATGAAGATGCAGAGCTCAGGAGGGCAGCTGGAAAGAAGACTGAAGACATCAGAACCCAACCCATTACTCCAGCTTACGACAATAACTTAGAACCTGTAACCATTTTAACAAACCATTAAAACCAACATAAACCAAACACCTAGGTAACCCATGAACCAATAAAACATCCTTACTAAGATCAACCTTAAGCTAATGGTTTAACTCACCAGGAAGCCAAAATACATCAATGTGCCCAAGAGTAATGAGAAACTAATGACTTACAGTTCGCAATTCATCTTCATGGTTAAGTTGGGATACTCACAGAACTGCAGTTAAATATCCATGATAGACCTTTGAAGGAAGGAACAGTTTACTCATTATTGTCCCCAAACTTGGGCACTGTCCCGCAGTTCAACATCAGAGTTAAACCACCACAATCCCCGATTTCCTTCACAAATTATCAGTGATTTATATTCAACATACAAGTCAAAGCAGTTGTGCTTTGCTACACATTTCTACTCACATTAGGTCCAGATGAGATGCTCCTCTTCACTTCAAAAAGTCTGGATGTTTGGGAGACGGTACACTGCCAAACAGTGGAGGACACCAACGTAGTGTCCGGTTCCCTCTTAAGTGAAATGCATCAGATGCAACCAATTAACCAATTAAGAAAACCACTTGGCGCGTGAGCTGCGGCAGGCGCCCTCTGGTCGCCTTGGTAACAGTGAGAGTCTAACACACAGCTCTGTGTTTGATCTTAAATGACCTCCCTCGTTTTAATTAAAGGAGTACAACTGAACTCCCACTGGGGGAGTTCCGCTGTAGTGAATCACTATGGTGACGTTGACGCTCCCGCTCGTGTGGAGTCCTCCTCCCCATAAGCCACACCCACTGACTGCCTGGACGGCGCGAGGGGAGGGAGAGATCCCGACGCTGTTGGCACGAGAGCCGTGCACCGCGATAACTCAGAGCAGCCAGCAGCATGGGAATGAATAACTCCATCACACGTTTATATGTGTTTCACCTCCCTGATGGTGTGAATAAGTCGCCAAGTGTGTCGTTAGTCGCCTTTAGGAAATAAAGGCGCAAAGAGTCAATGATACGTGCACAACTTTTGACGATCTGTAATGTTTGATAGGCTTACCACTATAATTTTAGTAATTCTGTTTATTATGTAGGCTACTTGTTTAGTTGTATTCGTTGATAAAGCATATTGGTAATAAACAACTCAGTCGAACCAACTGAATGTTCTCGTGTGTTCAGCCGACGATCCTTCCTTTCCGTTTCTTCAGTCTAAATCCTCTAAGCTGAGCAGATGTTTCTCCAGAGCTCTCTGTTGGTTATCCTAGCAGCACACCCTGGGGGGTCCTTCCAGCCCCTTGGATCCCAGCAGGTCTCTGGTGTCCTGCCCCCTGGCGTTGGCCCAGCCTTCAGTCCCTCCCGCCGGCTCTTCCTCCACTCACCGGTGGCTTGGTGGACCAGCTCAGTCCTCTGGAGACAACAGAATATTTTGAATTATGACTAATAAAGCACGTATATAATCGAATGGTTATGATGGTAACAGCTTATGGGAAATAAGTATAGTTTGAATTGAGTTGTGTGTGTGTGTATGTGTGTGTGTGTGTGTGTGTGTGTGTGTGTGTGTGTGTGTGTGTGTGTGTGTGTGTGTGTGTGTGTGTGTGTGTGTGCGTGTGTGTGTGTGCGTGTGTGTCTGCGTGAGAGACCCACTTTTAGCAGCAGGGGGTGAACTAGTACTTCAAACGGGGCTGTATCTGTATCACAGACTGTATCGCTGTCTGCTGCTCTCAGCTCTGCTGCTCGTATGCTGTGCGCGTGCACATCGGGGAGAGTTCCTACAGCAGCGTAGCGCCAAAAAAACAGCTATTCTGCTAGTCTGTTTCTGTTGAAAATCGGTTTGGGGTTAGATAAAAAGTATTCGGGGAAGCCCCGGAAACCCGGAGAGATCAACACCGTTTAATCATCACGGTTACAGTCGCAAACCCCCACTAAATCCCCCCAATGTCTCTCGTTTTGCTCCGGCTCTCTTTTAACTCCAGAAAGAGGAGAAGACACATCAACGCATTTGAAGAGGCCGACACAGTGCATGAATGCAGTGCAGCCATTTACCGTGGGCGAGGAGGCAGGTGTTAGGGGAGGAGGCAGGTGTTAGGGGAGGAGGCAGGTGTTAGGGGAGGAGCCAGGTGTTAGGGGAGGAGCCAGGTGTTAGGGGAGGAGCCAGGTGTTAGGGGAGGGGCCAGGTGTTAGGGGAGGAGCCAGGTGTTAGGTGAGGAGCCAGGTGTTAGGGGAGGAGCCATGTGTTAGGGGAGGAGAGCAGAGGACGTTATATTGAGGAAACGAAACTTAACATTTATAGAAACCAAAACAACAGACGTCGAAGCTGTTCTCCCTTTCAGGAGAAAAATAAAACGCATTTTGGAACAAAAAGTCTGACAGTAAGAACAAGGTAAGTAAAACAGCACAACTTTGAGAAAGTTAAAACCTCTCTTCCCGTTATGGAATTAGAAATCGATAATTGCTCAATACATAAGCCTTGTCGTCTGTGTCTAGGAATGGCCTGTGCTAACACTTCGTGGTCTGAAGAGAACTTTTTATGTTCCATCTGTCTGGATGTGTTCAACAGTCCAGTTACCACCGCATGTGGACACAACTTCTGCAGAACCTGTATTACACAGTTCTGGGATGAACAAGTCCAGTACAAATGTCCTGTTTGCAACGAGATTTTCCATAAAAGACCTGATCTACAGGTCAATACCTTCTTATCAGAGCTGGCAGCTCAGTTTAGAACGACCGTACGAGTAAAAGAGCAGCCTTGTGTTGAACCAGCAGAAGTTCCCTGTGACGTCTGTACTGGGACCCAGCAGAAGGCCGTGAAGTCCTGCCTAATGTGTTTTACCTCTTACTGCCAAACCCACCTGGAGCCACATCAGAGAGTCGCTGGCCTAAAGAAACATCGGCTGGTCGAGCCTATGGACCGTCTGGAAGACAGGATGTGTAAGAAACACAACCGACTTCTGGAGCTCTTCTGCCAGACTGAACAGGTGTGTGTGTGTCTGTTGTGCACAGTGACAGACCACAAGTCCCATCCTGTTGTACCTCTAAAGGAGGAATATGAAGTGAAGACGGCCCAGCTGGGGAAGACGGAGACTGACGTTCAGCAAATGATCCAGGAGAGAAAACAAAAGATTAAGGAGATCAAAGACACAGTGGAACTGAGCAACAAAGACGCAGACAGAGAGATAGCCCATGGTGGGCAGGTCTTCGCTGCTCTGATAGGCTGTGTTGAAAAGGGCCAGGAGGAATTCAACCAAACGGTTCAAGAGAAACTGAAATCCACAGTGAAACGAGCTGAAGACCTCATCAAAGAGCTGGAGCAGGAAATAGAAGATCTGACCGATAGAAGCTCAGAGGTGAAGCGGCTCTCACACACTGAAGACCACCTCCAATTCCTCCAGACCTTCAGATCCCTGAAGGATCCTCCACCCACCAGGGACTGGACCACGGTGGAGGTCCGTCCTCCGTCATACATAGAGACCTTGACGAGATCCCTGGATCAGCTGGAGGAGACACTTAACATGGAGATGAAGAAGCTGCGTGATGCTGAACTGAAGATGGTCCAGCAGTATGAAGTAGATGTGACTCTGGATCCTGATACAGCTCATCCCACGCTCATCCTGTCTGAGGATGGGAAACAAGTACATTATGGAGATGAAGATAAGGAAGTCCCAGACAACCCTAAGAGATTTACAGAGTATACATTTGTTCTCACGAGGCAGAGCTTTTCCTCAGGGAGATTTTACTTTGAGGTCCAGGTTAAAGACAAGACTGCATGGTGGTTAGGAGTTGCCAGAGAGTCCATCGACAGAAAAGGTAAGACAGAGTGGACCCCTGAGACGGGTTACTGGACTCTTTACTACGACGAGGATGGGTTGGTATTCATTGATAACCCTGATGTCCGTCTCCCTCCGAGAGCTGAGCTCCAGAAGGTGGGGGTGTTTGTTGATTATGATGAGGGTCTGGTCTCCTTCTATGATGTGGAAGCCAGGGTTCATATCTACTCTGCTACTGGCTGCACCTTTACTGAGCCTCTCTATCCAATCCTCGATCCATGGTATCATGAAGAAGGTAGAAACTCTGCCCCCCTGATCATCTCACCTGTCAATCAAACAGACTAGGACCTTTGTTTGATAATAAAATAATCAAACGACCAAAACAACTAATGTTGTTTCCTGAATTACAATAGAATTAGAATCTCTACTATTTGAGATCTCAGATGTCTGCATTAATGTCATACTGCTGTCATTTAACGAGGAGAATATCTTTAAGAATGAACCCTGCAGTTGTCTAATATAACCCTTTATAAAGGGTTATATTACACTCCATTTATGTGTGTGTTTTCCCTTTATTTATTTTACACGTTTAAAGATATACAATTTGTTGCAGTTATGTAGAACATGTTTAGAGGATTAACATGTATAAATAATAATTCGATTTTTTTTTAACATTTCTATTGGTTTTAACTTCTGAATATTGAATAACAAAACAATTCAATGTGATTTTAATAAAAAGAAAAGGCAAATTTTAGGCCTACATTACATTGCCTACATTGTAATGGATCATTTCAGGGGAATAGATACATTCCAGTCCAATGGTGTTCAGTATAAATACTGTTTCTGTAATAAAAAAGTGTAGTACAAAAAATAAAATAGTTTATTTCTAAAACCCTTATTATGATGATTTTCGAGATTGATGGAACGTTTTAAATCATTGAAGAAATGTAAAAGTTTGTCGTTGATGACCCAGTAAATTAATCTCCAATATACAACAACCCAACATGTGTTACACAATTACACAAAGGTCATGTGTTACACAAAGGTGACAGTGACTACATGTAAAGATTCTCCCCATGTGTGTGAGTACCGTGACTTTGTCTGGTCAGCTCACCTCTCTCCATCCTCTCCTCTCTCCTCTTCTCTCCATCGTCTCCTCTCCTCTCTCTTATCTCTGCCCTCTTCTCTAGCTCATCTTGTGTTCATTATTGTCGTACATTACGCATTAAGTGTGTTCACATGTCAAAAGTCACTCCATTTAGATTGGTGGATCTAAAATAGATGTTGTACAACTGAACTCCCACTGGGCGAGTTCCGCTGTAGTGAATCACTATGGTGACGTTGACCCTCCCGCTCGTGCGGAGTCCTCCTCCCCATAAGCCACGCCCACTGACTGCCTGGACGGCGCGAGGGGAGGGAGAGATCCCGACGCTGTTGGCACGAGGGCCTTTGGACCACGATACCTGCTCTGAGCAGCCAGCAGCATGGGAATGAATAACCCAATCACACGTTTATGTGTTTCACCTCCCTGATGGTGTGAATAAGTTGCCCCGTGTGTCGTTAGGCGCCGTTTAGAAATAAAGGCGCAAAGAGAGTCATGACACGTGGACAAATGCTAATGATCTGTAATGTGTGTTACTACTATTATTTTAGTCATTTTGTTTATTTTGTACTTGTAAGTGACTTTTTTCAGTTATATTCGTTGTTAAAGCATATTGGTAATAAACAACTCAGTCGAACCAACTGAATGTTCTCGTGTGTTCAGCCGACGATCCTTCCTGTTTCTTCAGTCTAAATCCTCTAAACTGAGCAGATGTTTCTCCAGAGCTCTCTGTTGGTTATCCTAGCAGCACACCCTGGGGGGTCCTTCCAGCCCCTTGGATCCCAGCAGGTCTCTGGTGTCCTGCCCCCTGGCGTTGGCCCAGCCTTCAGTCCCTCCCGCCGGCTCTTCCTCCACTCACCGGTGGCTTGGTGGACCAGCTCAGTCCTCTGGAGACAACAGAATATTTTGAATTATGACTAATAAAGCACGTATATAATCGAATGGTTATGATGGTAACAGCTCATGGGAAAAATCTATAGTTAGCTGGCATGATCGAACAGGCACACACATTGCCCGAATTGAATATAAGGTTCTGAATCCCCCCCCACAGCTGAAAAATCCAGCCTTATATTATAAATAGGGAAATTGGGACCATTATAGCGGCTATTTGTATTTTGCCAAACGGTTGGTCAAGCCTTGCTTACTACACGCGTATTATTTGTTAACTAATTAATTACAACGTTGTTTCTCAACCCTACATCGACAAAAATGGGGAGGCCCAGAATTGAAAGCGCGCCCCCTTCCGGCAGCTATAGGTATGGTCAGTGTTCAGAAGGATGCGAAAAATCGTGTCAAAAGTGGTATCAAAATAGGTTTTATTTTACATTTGACAACATTGTCCAACTGCATGAAAACATTTTGCATATAAACCTTTAAAAACAAGGAGACAATGTTTCCATTTAGCAATTTGTACAAAAGAATCATTCACAAAAAAAACGTATTAAGTAAATCATGAACTCATTTGCATCGTAATATTAACCAAATCACCAAAGCACAAGGACAGTCTTAACGACAAATGTCAACAAATCCCTAAATCTTTCACACACATACACACACTAGTCTGTTATTTTTTTTCCTCATTAATTTTATTGTATGGCAATGTCTCCAATGTTCAGGCTCGTCAGTAGTCTTACTAGGCCACCACTTGAGTCAATATTCCACTAGTTTGTGCAAACCAGGCGAATCCTTGTGAAGTGGTTCCCCATTATTGTCGCTCTCTCCAGGTGGACTGGATATGTTAAGGCTTGAAATCTAAATGTTTTGAGGCTATTCATGTCCAACATGAAAGGCAAAGCGCTGCACATTTTGGAGAATAATGACACTAGTAGGCAGAATGTAAACCACCTATATTCCAAATTGCGAAGCGTTTTGCCGCTAATATTAATATCCTACGTTCGAGAAGAATTTTGACATCTTGCATAAATTAAAAGTGCAAGCTTTTGGATAATTAGTAGCCATGTAGCCATGTTTTTTTTTTTAATGTAACATAATTATCTCATCAGGCGTATTAATCCCCATAAGTAAGAGACATTCTGGTTCTAGGAAGACGGTTCCATAGCTTTACAGCCTATGTAGGGGCATTCCAGGTCATTAGTGGACGCAAACGTTTAATTCTGCCAGTTTCCTGAGATAAATAAGCACATTTTTCAAGCTATAAATATTGAAGCACTAATGAGAATATGATCAAGTAAGCATCGCAATAGGCGTCAATGCAAATTAACTGGGAGTTTCGACAATAAAAAGGGTGCTAATAACCAACTGACTGGTAATAAAAAGGGCATTATATAAATACCAGGGTCGGGACATTGAATTTATTCTGAAACAGCCCTGGGTTCTTCTTTCTTGGTTGGTTTCACAGTTTAGTGCAGTGTTTAAGACTCAGTTTGAAGGACACCCTTTTAAATCAATAACACTAAACATGACCAGTCTAACACAGAAAAATCGATCATCAGCAACACAGGCTTCAACTGCAGCCTAGGTTTTCATTCAACAGCGCTTGCTGGCAGCCCTTTCATATTTAAAACAGAATAACATGTGTGTTGTGTCGTTCATGCAGGTTCTGACGTCAATTGACTCGTATGATAATTTCACTGTGACCACAGGACGTGGGGGAAGGGTCAAGGGTTCATGTTTGATTTGGTTTTGGATTCAATTCAGAGAACGGAAAGGACCAACTCTTGCATAAGCAAAAAAATAATACAACTGATATGCACGCATGCATAACAGTTTTGCATATCACAGGATTCCCTTACCACCATCGAGTTCTTAAAACCTGGGCCTGTTGGATATCAATCTCACTGATCCCCCTTGTTTGACCCATACTCCACGACAGAACACCAAGTCAACCACTGCATCACTTACATCTGCATTCAAAAATATATAAGTTTCAACCAATACACAAACGTGCCATCAAGCATTTGCACTCAGAGCAAAGCAAAATTAAGTATTAAGGCTCCTTCTCTTGTTGAAAAAAGCCAACGAGTAAATCAATGGTTACGAGGGGATGGAGAATGAATGACGCAGCCACCTCATAACAGTCATACAGCACATTGCTCATTAGAATTAGTGTTACCACATGAAGTCCAGTTACGGCCACATAACCAACGACAAATTATCCTCGCCCCAATTTTTCTCTCCTAACAAAATGAAAGCTGTTCCAATGAAGATAATAAAAAAAGTCTGCCATTAACGCAAGCATAGCGAAGCAGGAAGTGCTCTTTAGTAGAAGTCCATTTCAGTAAATTCACGCCTCCGAGAAGCAACAGCTCCCTTTCCCTGCTAGACTCAACCTACTATCTATTTTGAATATGGCCTCCATTATCCCACTGTAACCACACGCTAAACATTTCTCCAAAGAGAATGCAGGAATTAACCAAAGGAAATCATATGCGTCTCTCCGCTTTCACTCCTCCTCTCTCTGTCATTTTGAAAATCAAGACCAACAGCGTGTTCTCATTCGTCCCTTTAGCTGCAGAAGCCTTCCCCTTTACCGATGAGGCCCCATCAGCTGGCCCTGTGGGACGGCACGGAGCCATCACTGACCCTGAGAGTCAGAGTCCGCGTCGGTCAGCGGCGTGGAGGAGGGCCCCAGCTTGGCTCCCTCCATAAACATGTTGGGGATGTCCTGCCCAAAGTAGATCTTGCTGTTGGTCGCTATGGACTGATACTTCATCAGCTCGATGTACTCGGGAGTCAACTTCAACTGTGGAGGGGAGAGAGAGAGAGACAGAGACAGAGAGAGAGACAGAGACAGAGAGAGACAGACACAGAGAGCAATAGATAGAATTAAGTAGAGAAACAGAGAGAGAGAGAGAGAGAGAGAAACAGAGAGAGAGAGAGAGAGAGAGAGAGAGAGAGAGAGAGAGAGAGAGAGAGAGAGAGAGAGAGAGAGAGAGAGAGAGAGAGAGAGAGAGAGAGAGAGAGAGAGAGAGAGAGAGAGAGCAATAGATAGGATGAAGTACAGACAGAGAGCGGGGGGGGGGGGAGAGAGGGATGTAAGCATGTGATGGATTATAAACACAACGTTGAAAGGTTGCTTATGTGTGGAGTTCAAATTGACGCCATGGTTTACCGTGTTGGCTTCGGCGAACTTGGCGGCAGTGTAGTATTCCGCATCAGCCCTGGCCTTCTCCCTGGCCAGGAAGGCAGCGTCTGGAACAAAGGAGCAGTGTTGGGAGACGCCGCACATGACGACCACGGAGCCACCAGAAAGACACCCCCCCCACCCCCGAGGTACGCGGTCCCGTACTGCTCACATAGGCAGAGGACAGCCTGGTGGGGAAGGCCGCGGTTCCCACTGGTTTGGGCAGCACCCCGCCCTACCAACCCCCACTTTGTGAGGAGAGGAAATGCCGCCGACCCCTAAACACACATCCCTTCCCACAGTTGCTGGTAAAATTTATGTATTCCGGGTTCTTCCCAGGATGTTTACACGGTGGCACAGGCCCTCCCACCTACTCGATTTCTTTAGTAAATAGTTGTGTAAAAAGCAGGATAATGTAGTGAATTAAAACCTGTCTGGGTTTATAATGCGATATTGACAGGCTCGCTTTGCATTATCCCATATATAAATAAATAAATAAATAAATAAATAAATATATCGAGGGTGAAATATATCAGCAGCTCTACCTACTAATAATAAGGTATTGGGTCATGCACCAGGATTATTATTTCATGGCGGATGCCTCATCCAGTCATTTAAGTTGGATCAGTAGTTAATGCGTTTATCGTCCATCTCATCGCCCTGCCACTCCCACTCTGGGAACCACTGGTTAAGGGTGTGTGACTCACAGCATGACCTCATCCCTGCGTGAGAGGCCTATCCCCTACCGGATCATTAATGACCTGAGACGCCTATCCCCTACCGGATCATTAATGATCCGTTTCGGGGTTCACTCTAAGTGGATTTGGACCAGAGTGTCTGATAGACGACTGAATCGTAAATAGTTAAATGTGGACGTCCGAGGGCCGGTTGGATGTTACCCTCTATCTGAGAGATCTTCTTCTCTGTTTCCTTCTCCATCACCTTCTGCTGGAAATGGATCTCAGCAACCTGGGCCTGCTTCTGAGCCTCTGTGGGGACAGTCACAGAAACAGAGAGGGCTCATACAGCGTGGTTTGTAGCACTAGAGACGGTGGCAGAGGGACATCACAATAACACAAGAATGGCCGTTCAGGCAATGCTGTTGAGGGCAAAGTATGCAGTATACGTCAGGTGGAATGTAATACAAAGGTTATAGCTACCAATGATGGCTTTCTTCCTCTCCGTCTCTGCCTCTTTCTCCACCACCTTCTGAGTCTGAGCTGTTATGAGCAGGCGGGTCTTCTCTGCCTCCCTGTGGACACGAGGAACAGAGTCCAAACTTTAGCTTCGGTCTGCTTCGACACAAACGCGACACTAAGGACGTACGAGAAAGCTGACCCACTTACATGAGTTCAAAGTTCCTCCTGATTGACTCTGGGATCTTGGGTTTGGTAACTCGAACTGCCTAATGGTTAGAGAACAGGGTTGGTGCGATGGGAATCATTGGTTAGAGAGTTTAAAGATTGTGTTGACACTAGTGACAGTTTGTTGGTTTGGTTTACAGTCACTTAAATGTAATTTTATCACCAGTTACCTGAATTGAGAGTCCAGGCGCCATTGCATTAAGATCCTTCTGCAAGGCAATCTTCATATTTTCATCAATGATATCTGCAAGCATAAAAACAAAGCAACACGGATAAACCCATTATTGAGTGAAAGTACATCATAGAGCAGTATGCTTCATTTGGGCATGTGTATGTTTTGTTGTGCCAATGTACACTCACCGAACAACTCGATGTAAACCTCCTGTAGAGTGTGAACGCTGCAGAACTGGTTGAGTTCATGGTGGATTTTGTTAAAGATGAGGGTTTTGTCGTAATCAGCGGTGTAGTTCTTCACTACTTCCACCACTACAGAAAGGGGAAGAAGAGAACACACAGGCATTTACTAAGCTTTTGTTGAAACATGGGTTGTTTGTCTAAAGTATACAACAACAAGAGCACATACAAGATGGGAAGTGAGCCAAGCACAAAGAGTGATTACACAATCTCTGTCCCAGTGGTTTGACTTCAGTCTTTGGTTGCTTTTCAATACCGAAACCAGAATATAATACGGTCACAAAGGCTAATTTGGAATATGCATGTAATCCTAAGTGATTTGAAAGGACATGTTATTACCACCAGGTGGGATGTGGATCAGACATTATAATCCATTTCACAATCTAGCCTCAAGAGCTTACGTTACCACCAAGATCTATGACAAATAGATCAGTATACCAGTTGGGTCAGTCGCCTGGACAGGCTGAAATATCCATCAAATATCTGGATGGACACTGCAACATGTGATCGTGGCTAATCCACATCTCAACTGGTGGTAAAATAGGGGACCTTTAAGAGTAAAGGTTAAGAAGTTATTAAAGTTGCTATTTGTGTAAACATGCTCTATACCTGCCGAGGGGACCAGCATGTTGACTACCTCTATCCTGTCAAAGTAGATCATCACACCACCACTGCGGAAAAAAGGAAGACACCCAAAACATTGTAGACTCTGCTCCAAGTTCGGATTTCATTAGCAGCCCGACGAAGACTGGCCAAAACCTTACCTAGTTCCACATGGCACATTCTTGATTTCATCAGTTTGAAGCGTAGTCTGAAACCAAAGGGTGCAACAATGTCATCATGTTGCAGCACATAAATGGCTATGCTTGGTGGCTGAAGCCAAGAGTATGTTTTGCACGGTGAGAATGTGAGGGCACCTGCACTGATCTGAAGGTGGTGATGAAGGGGAGCATGATGTGATACCCAGGGCCATTGGGTGCTGTCAGCAATGCTCCTCCCCTTTCACACACACACACACACACACACACACACACACACACACACACACACACACACGTCATGACCAGTGGAATCCGAGCTGACTGGAAGTTTTTGTTTGTTCACATGCCACTAAAGTGTGCTATCCTGTTTTTAACCAAACTGCGGACTTTTAAAAATACGTGAGAAATACACAAGTATATTAATGGACCTAGACCCTGGACAAGAACAGTTAAATATAAATGAACAAAAACTGCTGTGATAAAACACAACGCTTTAATACCTGTAATAAACCGCAAGATGTCCTTCTTCAATCTTATGAATGGATGAGTGGAGCAGGATGGCCATGAGTCCCGCTACCGTAGCAACTACTGCCCCTACGTGTGCCATAGTCATCCTCTGCTGCGCTTACCTGCAGAGATGACAACATCACGAGCTCAAAGAAACAAGCAGGAAAAGAGTGAAGCGTCGAGTTGTTCAATGAGGCTAGTCATATGGGACTAGCCTCACATGTAACACCCAAAGAATAGGGTAGCTTGTATAGTGATAGGTTTAGGTACAGATTTGTTATCAACTGGTTACTACTATGAACTACATCAGTGCTCGAACCTGTGACGGACTAATTGTGCAACGATATGCCGTCCAGGCCATCTTTAAAGCATGCTAAAGTCGTACAACGAGAATGTGATCACTATACACTTTAAAGAGAGCCCTGCACAGCCTGCTAGCGTTCACCATGTAGGTTAGCCTGTAACGTTAGCTCAATGGGCGCTCCACGGTGGTCATTCACTGCGGCTAGCATAGCCGAGCAGTTACACACTTCCCCATATACTTGAGATACTCATTTAATGGACGAGCAAAACACGAAACGCTACTACAACAGTATCAACTCACTGACAGTGGCGTCAAACCCCCATGCTGCTATTATTAGAAATGCAGTAGTAATGTTACGATAGCATTGCGAGCTAGGGGCAACTAGCTCCAAGGAGCAGGTTCGGAAGTGAACGCTTCTTGTCGATTTCTGTCCTCCTATTGGTCGACGACACTAAACCTGATGTCAAATAAGCGTTGTAAAAACGTTTCTCTATTTATGAAAAGGTTGCATGTAAAAAAAAAAAAGCGTTAATTACCACTCCACTGGACAGTCACCTCTTCTCTCTGTATCATTCAGTTCACGACAGCCTGAACCCATCTCTCTACCGCCGCCTACTGGCTCCTGCTTCTCCCCACTCTGTTCCAGTGTAGTCCCTCTTTGCTGATTTAGATAGTCATTTGAAAGGGAAATAGTAATTTCAATTCTGAAAGTTCCTATATGCTAACGACTATTTACTATCATTTTGATCGAGCCTATTTGGCTGTTATCAAGGTTCCATTCAAATCAGTTTCCTTGTAACTAAAAACAATCCGGGCGATAACAAACCAACAGGCATTCTTTATTCATGTAACATTTTGACAAACAAATCGGTATCTAAAGATACATTTTGCACATACATGTAATACGTTTTGTCATTCAAATTCTTGTTTTTCACTCCAACAAATAAATACAGCAGACTGGCATTACATTTAAACATAGAATTTAAAATATAAATCCATACATGTAGTTTAAACAGTAGTGTCTTAGCTTATGCTGCTAAATAAATGCATGATATTTTGAGTGTGCATCAGAAAGGATTTAGCCAGTGTATGGTTCTTCATATATTAAGATGATCACCATAAGGCAGACTTCATTCATTATATACAACTTTATGAGATCAGAGACTGAGCTTTTCCTGAATCATGCTGTATCCAACTCCAGTCCTCATCCTAGAAAATAAAAGGTGAAAAGGGGACTTTAGGGTTCATATTAATCAACCAAAGAGCGCTCTTGCCCATATTAAGTAAGGTTTAGAATAAAAGCCACAGCGGTATGACACTTTTCTTTCCATGAGTACTGTCACATTAAATGGATACTGTATATGTTTCATTACATGAATACTGATAACATTTAGTATTGTACCATGACACTGTTTCCAGTCTCTTGAGTCGTGTCCTGAAGCAGAGAAGTCAGTTGACTGAGGTAATGCTGATTCTCTTCCAATAATTGATGAACCGTCTCACTGCAAGACCAGCAGACATAAGACAAACACACCTCCAGGCTCCGCCCAAAGAACATTCTAGATAGATAGATATTCACAGACACCAAGAGAAAGGTTTTCCAGTAATGTCGGTGGGCTTACCTTGCAGTTGTCTTGTGAACAGTTGGTAGTGACCGAGGTTCTGTCTTGGCCTAACAACATTATAAAATAGTTAATATCTAGTAATATAGCAGAACGTTTTAGCTAAAGTCAACAATCAAAGTATATGTTAGATATAAGAGCAAAGGAAATGGTACTTCACAAGCAAAAATCTGAACACATATGGAGCAGTTATACTATTAACAAGAAACAACATTATGGTTTTACAGCTTCCATAGCAATGGCCTTTGTACTTCATATAGGCCGAAGTGAGGGAGTGTTATGTTAAGTGAATTTTATTGGGGGTCAGTGGACTCACCCTGGCAATCTTCAACAGATACCAGAACTCTTTCTGTCGCTTCATTTGCATCTGCATCACTGTCGTCTCCGCTGCCTTGATGCTCTCTACCGCCCCCTCCAGCTTAGGGAACAGATCGACGATGCGTTGTTTACACACCAGTATGGTGCTGTTGACGACAAGAGAGCCAAAAACAAAATCAGACATGTTTTCTGGAAATTGTGTAAAGGAGCATTGTATATGTTTTCTGTTGTTGGGCCTTCACGCTAACAAGGAGACGACACAATGGTTAAATATCATTACATTTCTCAATTCGGATGCCTTGCAAGCTTAGTAGTAATATTTTCCTTCAAGTCAATTCAGAGCCCATTTACAGTTCGCTGAAGTTACTACTCAGATAACAACAAACAGAAAACGTACATACCAGATGTCTACTTATGTGATCATTAAGTTTATCCCTCTATTACATGACTTAATAAAACAAATATTATATTAAATATAAAAAAATTAAAAAAATCTTCTCAGAAATTATTTAGCTATTTGACTTGCGTAAGTAACTTTCGTATTAGAATTTTAAGATACGAAATATGATAAAAAAATGTTGCTGTCCTTCACTCTGCTTAAGGAGTACCTCAGGTGAGTGTATAAGTCCTTCAACACCCGGTCCTGGTTCTGAACTGTCTGAAGAATAGCCTTCACCATCTCGGAGCTATCGCTGTAACCGTGTGGAGGGTCAGGACCTGCACAGAATATACATAACCCATCGTTAATTAAATCCACCAGAGCCATGGCAAGACAATCAGTTGCATACACACGCAGGAACACAAATGGTACACAGGTACACAGTCCACAGATGTGCACAACACACCTTTAAAAGGTTATACCGTACATATTTCACACTAACTTTTGCATTTGGCTTTCAGTTGCTTGTAGAGTTCAATGGCTTTCTCCTCCCTGGAGGAGAAAACAAACAGTGAAACATGAACGCATATATTCACCCATGTGAAAATATTACAGTTTCTACAGAATACTGAAATACTGACAGCTGTCCCATAACGTCTCCTTGACTGCGAGCGAATGGACTTCTCCTCAACTCCACAATCTCACAGTGCAGAGAGACAATCTCTTCATCCAGATAACCGACCTCAGCCACCTACAGAAGGAAACAGTAGAGATACAGACCAAAGGTATCACTGACCATCCTCTCCGTTGGAGTCAAGGTAGGAACATACAGTGTATATTGTGGTCTCCATGGATAACATCCCACCTGTGTAAACGCAGCAGCCTTCTCTTCGTTTTCTTTCCAGGTCTTCAGCATCTTCTCTGAAGCTGGTGAGACAGTTCCACCAGAGAGAGACAGATACAGGAGAGTCACATGGTTAGACTTCCAGATGAAAGGTTCTGGGTTCAGATCCAAAGTTCCACAGCCTACCTGTAGGCATCCAGAGATCTAATATGCATAATCTTTAGAAGCAGTGGCTTTGGATAAAAGTATCGGCTTAGTGACTAAATAGTTAAATAGTAAATAGTTGACCCATTACTGGAGCAACAACAACAGCCTAAAGCAGGGGTTCTCAAAGTTTTGACAGCTGAGGGCCAATTTAGGAACCCAAAATTTGAGGGCCACCAAATGAAAAAAAATTAGGCGGGAAACGCCGTCAGCATCCCAGACTAAATCACGAAACCGAGGTTCATCCTTTCAAAGTAATGTACAGTCGGATTAAAACTAACAAAAGTAACAGGATTTAATTGAGAGCTAGAGAGTCGACTTTTCTCTTTATATTTATTTATTTTTGTTGAAATTAATATCGATATAATAAAAAAAATAAAATCTTTTTTCTTTTTTTTTTACTTACATCTGTATGTCATTGCGGGTCGCCTGGAATGTTTCTGCGGGCCGCCATTGGCCTGCAAGCCGCACTTTGAGAACCAATGAGAACTTTGAGAGCCTAAAGTGTACTCACAAATGCCCGTGTGTCTTTGCTCAGAGTAGAGCTCCAGGTCGTTCTGGATGCTGATCTTGAAGAAGGCCAGCTTGGCTCTGAGCTGCTGGGACTGTGAGAACAGCATGTTCTTGTAGCGCGTTAGGTTTGTGTTGTAATGTAGCAGACTCCGCCTAAACCCACACAGGAACATAGATGCATGATCTTATTTTGGATTTCAAGTCAACATTTGTGTTTGTGTGCAGTAGTGTGTCTGTGTGTCTCCCCATGATATGGTTTAACACATTTAGACACACTTTCCAATCCAGATTTTTAAAAACTTTTGAATTCTGGTTCTTTGTGTGCTATAATATAATAAACTACCGCCCTACACAAGAAAATAGTGATTTCGTCAAAAATGGTTACACACAGATGGCTCCGCTTTTCTAATGAACCCTGAATCAAGTTGAGATCACACAGCATGCACTTGATTATGTGAAAGATTGAATCCGATCCGCGACATGGCCCGGCCACACGTGTGCGAGCGGTTCACCTACATGGCGGCCTCCCGCCCCCCGTACAGCCGGGCGTAGTCCTGCTTCAGCCCACAGATGTAGCTGACCGCCTCCCCCCACACCTTCCTCAGCGCGGCGAGCGGAAGCTGGGTCTTGGTCTCTCGCACTGTAACGGACCACACGGCATCACGCTAATGGCCGCGACGGCGACAGCATCAGAAGTAGGAGAAACATGAGGTCAGAGCACACCGCTCACCTATAAAGTTGACGCTGTCCGGCAGAGGTCTGGCGGTCAGCGGGCCAGAGTACTTGGTGAGACTCTTGTCGAAGAGGTACACTATGGACCGGTCCCAGCCGGACTGTGGAGAACAGCACCCATAGTGAACCATTGGGCGGGCATGAGGGGGTCTCTGTGTGCTGTTTAGAGATGACCTGGGGTCCACATCACATGACCATAAGAAGGTGTTCTGATAAGAAGATACGCCGCTTGGCCGAGTGCCATGATCGTGCCATGATCGTTGCCATCTACCAGCTCTGTGCACATTTTAAGCCCTGCTGTCCAAATCATCAGATAATTTGGGCGCTGAATATATTATCATAGATGCAAAATATATTTTGCATCTTTTATTCAAACAACCAGCCGCAAAGCGCTACGGGAGGATCAACACGATCGTCATGTTGTGTGGCCTCGGTGTTGGTGCAACTGCTCTAAAAAGTAGGTCATGTCACAACCATCATTTGTGCATCGCCAGATAATGGTGTGTTCACCATAACCTTTAGATCGAGTTAGTTACACAGTAGCAGTGGACAGCTCACGCACATCTGTAATTGATGTGGATTCTCATGTTATAGGGCATGGTACAGCAGTCCTTATCGGAGGCGTCCGTGGCCCACTGGTTAAGGAGTTGGACCGGTAGCCGGAAGGTGGCCGAATTTGAATCCCGACCGGTAGGCGAGAAGAAAATGTGGACGGGGAGAGTAGTCGTGCAGTACCCTCCTACGGCCTCATCCACGGATGAGGCGCCCTCGAGCAAAGCACCCGCAACCCCCATCTGCTCCCCGGGCGCTGCACCGCGGCTGCCCACCGGTGAACACATGGGGGGGGGGGGGGGGGGGGGTTCACCGGCTCCCGGAGGGGTTAAGAGCAGAGACCGAATTTCCCCCCCAAAAAAAGGGACAAAAAAAGCCATAACTTAACTTAATCGCTCGATAATCTCAGGTCTAAACGTACCAGCCCCTCTGGGAGGCAGTGGGCGGGGGGCCAGCGAGGGTCCAGAGAGACCCCCGTCTCCAGGAGCAGCTCCTGGCAGCGGGGGGGGACGTGTGAGTGGGTGTGGTCCTCCAGGCGCTGCTGCAGGGAGTGCAGGCTCTCCTCGGGGCCCAACACTACGGAGTGCAGCTGGGCCGACGTCATGTCCAGCACGTGGATCACCTTGGTGGGGGGGGGGGGGAGAAAATAGCTGTGTTCGAAATCGTTCCCTATTCACTCACTCACTATTCCCTATGTAGTGTTCATGATATAGCGCACTACATACAGTCCCTCCAGAAAAACGCGATTATGCGATCGCATAATTCAACGCATAATCAGCCAAAGTCCGCATATTCATGCGGGGGTCGCATTTTTTCAAATATGCCGCACTTTCACCGCATAAATTGCCGATTTCCGCGCAAAATATGCGGGGCTTGCATGATTTCATAATCCCCGCATTTTCGTTGCAAAAAAGTCACATATCTTAGCAGAAAGTTGAAAAATGTTGCGTTTACTTCACACAAAAGCAGCCATTTCCCCCTGTTGCCATAGGAACGTTATGAAGTGACGTAATTACGCGATGTGAACGTCATCGAAAAGCTGTATTTTCCGCAAGTTCCCACATTTTTTCGCAAGTTCCCGCAATTTTCGCAAGTTCCCGCAATTTCATCGCATAAAATTGCATAAATATGCCGCATATTTCATCGCATTTTTTAAGAAAACATGCCGCATAATCAAGGATTTTTGGCCGCAACAATCACAAAAAAACGCCGCGTTTCTCTGGAGGGACTGTACATAGGGAACGGACAGACGACAATTCGGACACCACGCTGAACATTTCTAAACGTTGTTTGTGTCAGTGAATGCGCCAGGTATTTGTGTGACGCAGACAGACGCGCCCACATCGTGTAAACAAACCGGGCACTCGCGAAGAAAGCCGGAGGTTGTATTGATGTTGAGTGTTACATTTCCTTGATCAAGGTTGTTTTTATTAATTTTGAATGTTAAATTTTCTATGTTAAATCCCAAATAAATTGTTGACATTTCTAAACGAAAGACAGAGACTCCATCATTAAATGTATTCGTTTTCGCGGTTATTCAGCTTCTTCTTCTCCTCCGGAAAAACACGATTGCATTGCATTGTGGTATACGGGAGTAACATGTAGGGAACATCGTATGTACACTCGAATTTTGGGTATTTTAAGTGCACTATATAGTGCATGAAATTAACCACTGAGAATTCGAACACCACTACAAAATGGCGAGCACCCTATATAGTGCACTATATCCATGATAGGGAACGATTTCGAACACAGCTACTGTGTTCACAAAGTGTTGAACATCAGCGTCCACTCAAAGCGCCGTACCGCTGAATCTCACATCCAGCCATGCATGGACGCATTTGGACACCGGCGGCGGTGTCAAACATGCAAGGAGAGAACCGGCATGGCGGAAGAAGAGAGAGAGAAGTACCTAAGCATCTCGCTCAAGGTTGGAGGAACCGAGGATTGATCCAGCCACCCTTCAGTTGCTAGGACTTTCTTCATAATGTATCGATCGTAATGTAAGACGCATACATACGTAATGTGTGCTTTGAATCTCCTGAGAAGCGCCAGAGTGTTCACCTTCATGTTGAGGATATTGTGTAATGTGGTGTAAAAGCAGGGCTGGTTGCTGTCAGGGTCTGAGCCCCCCCCTCGAGTAGCAGGGTCCCACAGGAGCATCATCTGCAGAAGAGACTCGACAGGTTCCAGTAAGGGTCTAAACACACCGACACAAACACACACAATCACACACACACACACACACACACAATCATGAGTGAGGTGTTTTGGAAACATTTGTACCCAATGTTACACGAAAACTAGGACGGATTTTCAAGGGCACCTGCTGAGGTTGTTTGGATAGGGAAGGTGTGTCGAGAATCTGACTTCTCCATTCATGTCCTCGACAGCCATGATATCTTTAGGACCTTTATTCTTCACTTTACTCGTCCTAAAAGACACCAAAAGTTAATAAACTCCCAACGTAACCGAAGAGAGGAAGTAATGGTGTGTAGCGTCCTCACCACTGCACAGGCTGCATGTGGTGTAGAAAGGGCCGAAAGCCACACACACACTCAAATATCATCGTCCCGAAACTCCAGTAATCCACAGTCACCGTGTAGGGCTTGTTCTCAAAAAGCTCTGGAGCCTGAAAAACATAAAGGACAATATTAAGGGCTGGTTTGCTTAGGCCAGTGTTTTACAACCTGTCGCACCCACTACAGGATGTACGTGGGATTGATTTCTGGAAATGTACAACAAACTCAAGCGATAATTGTTCTGTATTGTTCTGTAAGGAGGAGAAAATAAGAGAGAGTGAACTGGAGGATTAGGGAACCTAGGGGCGTAGTTTGCTAAATAAACACTTAAACACGCATTAGCAGCATTGCTGACTTATCCTTCCACAGTTTCCAACTGGTCTTGGCCTTTTCTGCTTTAATGATTGTATATCATGAGGCTGCTGGCACTCTTTGCTCGTCTCAGTATTTATCTACGTTTGACCTTTTGCATAGGAGATGGTCCACATCAGGGCTTGAGGACAATTAAGTGGTCCACCGAAAGTCAGAGGATGGTGACCATTGGCTTAGAGCCTCAGTTTGCATTAAACTTGCCATATTTGCCAAGATGCTTACCAGATACTGCAGAGTACCCACAAATGATGTACAGAGGCTACCCTGGTCCAGGTCCTTTGCATAGCCCAGATCAATGATTTTGTGGACGAGCTGTGGTCAAAAACCATCAAGGGCACAATGAGAACAGGCACAGAACAGGAACATGGACCACATGTTATGCAGGATAAGGAGAGCGCACCTTCCCCCTGACATCCTGAAGGACTATGTTCTCTGGCTTGAGGTCTCGGTGGATGATCTTGTTGGCGTGGAGGTACCGGATACCAGAACCTGTGTGAGTTAGGCAAAAGGCAACATCATTGCCATTGGTGCGTATGCCGTTAGATATCATCCACGCGCGACTGTCAGCTACACACTGCAACCAGCCTTGCTTTTTCAATTGGAATGCGTGATGAAGAATTTAAAAACACACCTATGTCACTGAGCAGTGAGAGAACCTCACTTTCCTTAAGCCCACAACAATTTTCTGGCTTGTTCAGCATCTGAAAGAGGAATTCATTTTTAGTCTTTAATCTGGAAACCTTTCAAATATGTGTAAGACATAGATAACAAAAACCCCATCCCTACAATTGTAATGAGGGGTGTATGCTGTTGTCGTCTACCTTGCGTAGATCTCCTTTGGAGCAGTACTCCATGGCCAGTAGAGGTAGGTCATTGAGTCCAATGGAACTCAGTTCTAGAGGAACTTCCCTTGCTTCCACTACATTCACATGACTCAGCCTGCGCTTGGAGATTTGTTGATACACAGAGAACAGTTTAGTTTGTTCAGCAGTCCACTATTTGTATATATATTGTCCGCATGCTGGCCTATCAAAAATGGGTGGGACACAAGCCATAATTACTTTTTCATTATTTGTATCTCTCTGCTCCAGCGATCTTTGTTCTTCTGGTTCAATTCTAGGCGGCAAAGTTTCAAAGCAATCTTGTCTCCCGTCTCCTATTCCAAGAAACACATAAAACATGTACAAATAAGGAATAGATAAACAATAAATAAAGGACACACAACTTTAACATTACGTAATTCAGCTGACGCTTTTATCAACAGCCACTTACAAGCAAGGCAATCATAGCCTGAAACCAAAAGTGTAACTACAACAATTCATAAAAGTGCTGAATAACAATGTTTAAAAAAAAAAGGTCAAGTTAGTGAGAGCCATAGCACATCTAATTCCACATGTGGAATGTAGGCCTACTTACTAGATGTTGGTAGAGGTTCACATGGCCGAATCCTCCTGTTCCCAGCCGCTCCTTCATCTCCCAGGGACCGCACTGCTGGGTCTGTCTGAGGGCAGCTCTCTCCATGTTCTCCACCTGGTAGACCTTGAAAAAGATGACAACCCTTCAGTGAGCATTGGGTAAACGTTTAGGATGATAGCGATCAACCACAATCCGTGCATGGGGCGGGTACACACAAATCGAACAGTCTAATAAAGACGTAAATAAAGTGTTGAAAAAGTTGTGTATACGTTATTGGAACGTAATGTGCATGTTATTATGTAGTTGCTAGTTCGCCTACTTGAATCCATGTGTGAAATAAGATATCCATGGGTGTTGTTCATTGGCCTCTTTGCCTGGTTTTGTTTTCCCTTTGAGTTCTTCGATACTTTCAGATGTTAAACAGGGATACAAACTGTGAAGGCTTGAGCCTTTCAAACTTACCAATCAGTCAAACTAGTCCCATTCAACTTTCATTAGTGTTATTATACATGGAAATCGCCAGGCCACGTTGCATCAACATCGTCCACAAAGTGAAAGTACTATTTACTTCGAACAGACGCACTACGCATGCGTATATGCGTAGCAGATGCATATGTACCCGGGATAAGCAGCATGCCTGCAGCTGAGTTATTGTTTGGAGATCAGTGGTCACGTGACTACGACAAGCGGGCAGTAAGAGATTCGGGTTTTCTCTTAAATCCCTGCCGATCACGCCCAAACTGCGTACACACCAAACGGCACATCGTCTTACACGAAAAAATAATTACTACTTTGTTATTAGCTTGTTAAAATGATTCTGATGTCTGCATAAAAAAGCGTAGTTTAATACTTGTCTGGCAACGAGGCGCAGTTCTGTTCACTAGATGGCGCACTGCGTGCAGTTTTTAAAACACGCATGAGTGATTCACTTTATAAAAGGCTACTAATCGATGCAATAAAAATACAAGTACATTAGCGTACAAGCAAATGCCCAAAAACCAAATGACTTATGCCTAACAACTGGGCAAACAGTGCAGAGCTAACAACTATGGCAACTCAAACATAACAGAACGTTTCATTAATACCACTGAGCAGGGGCGATTCTAGGGTCAGAGCTTTAGAGGTGCTGAGCACTCAATGAGCCCCACTGCCACACCACCCACCCTTTTTTCACACAAAAACAAAAAATATTTCTATTGAAAAATAACTTCATAATTTTAACATTGGTTCAACTAACTCAAAAGATTTTATGTTTTGGACATTATTTAACAATTTCAAAGACGAACAAATATAATTTTTAGAATAACATTTCTTACTCCCAAGTTTTAGGGGTGCTGAGCCCCTTTTTAAGGGTGCTTCAGCACCCCTAAAAATGGGCTAGCCTCGCCCCTGCCACTGAGGATATTACTGTAACCACAGGTTAACAACTCAGCACCTCTTGACCATTAGCCATTTTGCCCAACGCAAAAATGACTCACCTCCCTTCGTATCAATGTGTGTAACGATGCTGTCTCTATGTTTAGCGTACTTCTGGCCCAGATGGCAACGGTTTAAAGATACCTGTTCATTTTTCCATTTGTGACGGTAACTTCTGATTGAGGGCTTCCTTAACTTTTTTTATTTTACTCTTTGGAACCCCACCCTCATCCCTTTTGATCTCTCCTCCATTTTTGCTTTTCCAACATTACAAACCCAACAGACGTTATTGAAGAGCAGTAGCAGGCCTTGTCTACTCAAGCCATAGTTAATCAACAATCACAAAAGTACATGTTAAGTGATAGATTAATGTCTTATTAAAATTGAAATTGGTGTGATTATTTATTATTATTATAATACAAAAAAACAATTATAAGAGGAAAGTGAACAAATCCCTGGGCCCTAGTTCCTGCCTTTATCCCTCAGCCCTCACTTGCAGCAGTAGCTGCTGCCGAGAGGTCTTCGATCAGAGGTGTCCTACATGTTCTTGGTCAACCCTGTCCCATCCAACCATAATGCTGTCTCTGTATTAGTGTGTTGCTGAGCTCGTGACCGGACGCCTGGCCACCCAACCTGACGGCTTTACGCTTGCTCACTGGCCAGCACCTCATAACCATGGCCAATACCTAATTTATATTTCGAACAATTCACTTATACTAAAAGTGTTACGCCAATTATGGCACCAAATGCACAGCTAAACCAATCGTAGAAGACATGGGATACCCAATTTGCGTTCCTTCTCTATGTTTTTAGAGAAGGAAGGACATCCCGTAGCTAGTGCTAGGGGATGTCCAACATATTTGGCCTGTTAAGCCCTTTGAGACTGTAACTGTTATGTAAACTTGACTTTACTTGACTATTAGTAGGTTATAACTATACCACTAAAAGGGACCAGTACACTGAATGTTTCAACAGCTTCTTGAAAAAGAAATGTAATCATTCTTGAGCAAATCCTGGACCCATTGGGGCCTGTAGCTCATGTGCCTAAAGCTATAGCTATACATGAGTCAACAACGCAGGCCAACACATGCATCTCGTAACTGACAATGTCGTATCCACCGTTGGTGGAGGGGTTCGGATATGGTGGCTCGGGACAGGACAACCACTCATAGTCCAAGGCTACTGGGTCCACCCCAGTGTACCCAGACCCATACATGTAACCTTGAACGAGATGTCTTATGACATAAATATGACTCGTGATGTCGTGGTATATTTACTCTTTATGCATTTCCTTCCTCATTTCCAACAGACGTCAGCATTTTCGAAATGAATGTATTTAGAAACAAAACAAAACAATTTACTGAAGCTCAGCTGCCCGCGTCTAAAATAATGTATCTTTAGTGAGTAAATAGATGAAAAATAATTAGTAAAGAGCACTATTACGTTGGTTAATAGAAACAGAGTAGTAAAATATATATATATATATATATATATATATCCTTCCAGATGTTTGAATCTGTAATAAAACATATACTGAGGGTTAACCAGAAAATAGACGACACCAATTCCATAACCTCAAAATACAGAAAAAGGGAAAATAAAAGCACCAGGAGAAGTTACAGTTCACTACGTTGATATAAAGGTATCGATAAACGTTGACATAAAACATATTTTTGGTTCAGAATCGTTGAGTTTCAAAGTATCGGTGGTTTGCAGAAACATAGGCCTGAAAATAGATCCTCTTTCCTCGGGTGACTGAGTTGCCATAACCCTAACCATAACGGGGTTGATTGGCCAGCATGAAACCAAATCAGCTGGAGTTGAACCAGAGAGATGCAGCTGGACTAGAGAGCTTTGTCTTCTGATTCTTAAATGGTTAATCCCCCCCATCCCGACCCCCAGTTTTGCAACACATTTATCGCAAAAAGTGATTTTTGCGATAAATGTTGTTCACCATTTTTGCTCTGTGCCTCCAATCCAGACTGGAGCAGAGATGCCTGCCAAGTGAGTGTGGGTGTGTGTGTCATTTTTATGCGAAGGAGGACGTTTGCCAGGTTGCAGTTACCGACTAAGATTGTCATGACCGAGAAAAAATTGGAAGCCTCCTGGAAAATTGTTCAAGTAGAAACAAGTCATAGGAGTAAATGATGGATCACATTTTTTTTTCTGTGATTTCAAATTTGGCCCTCAAGTGTTGGAAAATGTAAACAAGTTCAAGTTCAGACTTCAACTTGTTCAACATGTTCTCAAGTTGTATTCTAAAAGTTCTCACATCAAATAAAAAAGCTCTAGCATTTTGCAACATCTTCGCCCTGATTTTTGTCTCTCTCTCATTTTGAGTTTCTCCTTGAGTTGTGCGTTCAAGTTGTATCTGTCATGTGTATTTTTTAACTCATTTGATCTCCCTGTAATCTTGGTCATGCTTACCTATCTGACTGAGGTCCTGTAAGAGCATAGACCCAATTATCGTCTAACTCTCTAGGTGTTGTAGGGATACACACACCACACACACTGAACTCACACACACTCTTGCATATACACACAAAGACACACACACACACACACACACACACAGACACACACACACTCTCTCACATCTGAGTGCACACAAACACACACATAAACAAAAACACACACTCAAACGCTCATTCCAAGCAATACTTAGTCATAGACCACCTGTGGGGGTTCATACACTGTGGGATTTTATGTTTCCTAATTCAATGATTGTGACAGGCAGGCCCTTTCCACACTACATATGGCAGCTTACGTTTTACTAGCCCTGAGGCCAGGTAGTGACAGCCTCCCTGGGCATCCCCTGTCCAGCCGAGAGGAAATGTTACAACCTCCAGTATTGGGCCGATAAGCAACTCATGACTTCAATGTAAAAGTTCCCCTTCTTGTGAGTGTGTATCGCGGTTTCTGTTACATCATTTGTGTCGATTTTTAAATAAACAGTCTGGCCCAGTGTCTGAATTATAATTATTTCATTGCTGCTTTTGCAGATTCTTGGTCGACCACCATTTTCTTGGTTTTTAGATGATAGTCAAGTGTTGTGTTAGCATCTAAAAGGAAAAATACATCACATTAGGTAATTTTTAAACTAAAAATGTAATAAAAGTAACCCTGACCAACTTGGCAGGAACTTTTGTAAGTGTTTCTGCAGCTGCATATACTATGCAGTTAGAGAACTGCACTGTGAATGGAATAATCCCTTTTTGCAGGACTTTGTCATTAGATACAGTAAAAGCAGTTAAACAATTATTGTGTTGATAGAGTGTAATGGTTATTATGCAATTATATTTTGCTATACATATGTTGTCATCATAAATGAGTTGCCATATATGGTGGCTTCTTTAGAAATGCATGATTCAATTGGCAAAAAACAGCGGATGTGCTCTGTGTGAATCACATGACATGACGTCTTCCTCTTGTAAAGTTGTGTTGAGGCCTTATTTGATGTGGCTGTTCCGATCACTCAAACATAAGCAGTTGTCCTAAGCCCCTCCCACTCACAGCCCCATGGTTTTATAAATTGAAATCCCAACTGACAAGACAGTCAGACAAAGAGTTTCATCTGCATAGTTGGGAACGGGACAGAAGAAACTAGAATAATTCAACAGATTATGCAGAGAGCGCACTAGAAGCAATTTCCAGAAGACATCAAAAGCAAATAACAGTTTACAGAACAAGAGATACATCAGAAGTACAGTACAGGTATATTGTCATTCTTTATACTTTGTGATTAAATTAACTGTTTTATTAATGTATGCATGAGGGGTCAGTTGTTTATCTGAACATGCTCTGAAGACTAGTATTTATAGAATGCATAACCAGCCCTGGTATATGTATGTATATACATGGACATAAATATATATTTTGTTTATACAAGAAAAAGATTTATTTATTATTAATTAATTTATTATTTATATTTACTTTACCAAACATGTACTATCTTTTAGTGTGGGCTGAGAACATACAGAAATATAGCACATACAGCAGATAGTTTCATGATAGCATGTCCACAGCCAACTCTATAGATTGCATACACACACACACACGCAGGCAAAAGAAGATCCTCCTATAACACTATCTCCTTTATCTTAAATGCAAGTCTGTGTGTGTGTGTGTGTGTGTGTGTGTGTGTGTGTGTGTGTGTGTGTGTGTGTGTGTGAGGGGGGTTTTAGTGTGTTTGTGTGTGTGTGTCTGTGTGTGTGTGTGTGTGTGTGTGTGTGTGAGCGTGTATGTGTGAATGCAGCCCTTTCAACTGAAATTAAAATCACAAAATCCCAGCAAAGAGGATGTTTTAAATTGTTTTTGCACATCTTCTGCAGACTTCTTGGCTCTCACGGTCCATCTGCAGTCAGCGATCAGAAGTTCCCCTCGCAGACAAAGAGGAAGCTACAATGAGGAATATAAAGTTGTTAGTCACGTTGGTGTTCATTGTGGTCAGCATTGACGAGGTAAGCACCGCAAAGAGGAAACGTGGAAGCAGGGCTCAATTTTGGTTGTTTAATAATAAACAGCCTAAAACGTGAGTCAGTAACCAAAAATGTCTGTGGTCTTTTTTAGGTGTACTCGCGTCGACGGTCCAAGAGTCAAAAAGCAAAACACGCAGGTGAAAGAAAAATCCCAAACAAATCTCTTTTATAAGTACGCTAGTCTATCTATCCAAATGCACGTACAACCCAGCTACTGTGTAACTCATGGCATCGTGTCTTTGCAGAGAAAATGTGTGTGAGTGAAGATGGGAGCAACTACAGAGGCACTGTGTCCACCACAGCCCTGGGCCATCGATGCATTGGCTGGGACCTCTTCTCCTCCTGGGAGCATTACGACCCCTCCAAGGGCCTGGGGCCACATAACCACTGCAGGTCCGTGGGCGTAGCCAACGACACCACTGCAGCTCCTGCCTCCTTGCAATGCTGTGCATCGGTTGATTGGTTGACTTTTGTGAAATGACGTCACTGGTGGTTTATGTTTTGTAGAAATCCCAACAAAAGCCTGAAGCCATGGTGTCGTGTGCGAAGAGGAAGAAGAATTATCAGAGAGTTCTGCGGCATTCGCAAATGCATGCACGAAAAAGGTAAGCCAATGGAAACACCCCGATACGCAGACATTTATCTGTGTAAATAGTGTGAGGGCTATATAGAGGGCTATATATCATGCATAGTCAAACTATTGTCCTGCTCCAGTAAAAACATGTTGCCCAGCACCACTATGTCGCAATAATGATCGATGATGATAGAGCACCCGGGAACATTCAGATGATCTTATGTCGTGTTTGCCTCATCTCCTTAATTAAAGGTCCTGTTACAGCCATACAACCCAAGGCTTCTGTGGATACAGGTATGTGGATACTGCTCATTCAATGATCATTGC
>NC_136935.1:2358260-2365760 GCF_949987615.1 Pollachius pollachius
GATATTAGATTTCATTGACTGACATGATATAAACATTATGCATACAGTAGGACTACATGCACATCTATATCATGTGCTTTTTCTATCTACCTACCTAACAGGCTTACAGTTCATTGCAATCAACACAAGTTCAGAGCGACACAGACAGGATGTTTACAACAAGACTAAATAAGGCCTCACCAAGTGCCTTTTTGTTTTTTTCAATAGCGTTGCCCTAATAATCGGCTCTTTGTTAATAATTCAAGGGACCTTTATCGTTGTGTGGAAAACACTCTTGTAAAATATTCCAACCACATTTCCTCTCAGACCCTTCGGACCTGCCCCGTGAATATCCTTAAACCCTTTTAGATGGCAGCGATTATATCAAGGTTAAGCGGTGGACAGGCGTAGGGACTGCTTTTTAAGAGACCGCTGATACTGTGGGGGCCGGAGAGCCGCCCAGAGGAGGTGTTTTATAGCCATGGTCTCGGGGGTCTACGGGTAGTTAAAGTGTTCAACCCACCCTTAAACGGAAGATAGTAAATCCGTTTAAAGGCCTGTAGCTTGTTTTTCTGCCACCTTATATGTGTCTTAGATATTATCTGATATCATATCCTGATTCAAATGTATTTCCCCTTGGCCGTGTATGATCGTTTTCATCAATAAATGTTTTATCGGCTGAGAAGCAAAATCAAGCAGACTGTTGATGTGTATATATGTTTGCATAGGGCCAAACAATATGTACAGCACTGCCATAAATGCTAACTGTTTATCAAATCAACTTCTCTGGAGTAATGGGATGACTCAGACACAAGCTGTACATGGATACACCAGCCATACATGGACACATCCTTCAATCAAGGCCAGCCCACGTTTCTGGTCTTCTGGTCCCCCCCCCCCCCCCCCCTCAGGTGGGCTGTCCCGACAGGGGGCAGGAGAGGGCCAAAGGTTAGCCCCGGGCCTGGGTCTTATCATTAGCCCCAAGCCTGGGACTGTGTGGCTGTAGACGCTTTGGGGGAGCCAGTACCCCGATGGCAGGTATGGAGGGGTGAGGCAGTGGACGGCAGGCGGAGGTGAGGACAGAACAGGAGCAGAAAATCTGAACATGGTGGAGGGAAAAGGGAAAGGGAGGGGGGGGGGGGGGGGGGGGTATATTGAGTTGTAAGCGGAGAGTAGAGGACTGAGATGTCACTTGGGAAGGGGAGGAAGGCTGAAAATAAGGTGTGAAACCACCGCAGGATAGGTGCTGGGTGGGGAGGTGTTGAAAGACACTTAAAAAGGTGGCAGGAAAACACCAAGAAAAACGGATGGTTGCTGCGTTCACAGCTGAGCCGCTGAATCCAACCCTTCACAGAGCTCTCCGAAATGAACGTTTCATTGCCGGAATTCATTTCCACTAACTTTCCGACGTCTTTGGGTTGTGCTTTTCAGTGTCACAGGCACGTTGGGACCCACAGCATCACGACCGCTGGGGTCTCAATGCACAAAGATACTATTACAGCCAACACCCCATCAGTGAACGGTTGGGCTAGCAGCGTGCGGGTCTGCGTTTCAGAGTTAGCTCCCTGATGCGAACCAATGCTAAATGGTTGGAGAAGTAACGATGGATAAAGCGCTGTGGGTAAATTTAAACGTCATGGTAACGTTAGCGGGACACAGTCCGTATTTCCGTCTGACCACCAGTGGAGTAGTAGATATGTAAGTAATCTAAGATCCTGAGGTGGGTAAGACTGAGATCCTCAATGTATCTGGGGGGAAGGGGGAAAGGAAGGAATAAATAGATTTACTGTTGGGTGAAGTAACTGCACACTCACAACATCAAGCAGAAGGGAGCGAGAGAGCAAGATGGATAGAGAGAGAGGGTGGGGAGAGAAACAGGGAGAGAGGGTCTAGCTAGACAGGGAGAGAGAGAGAGAGAGAGAGAGAGAGAAAACAGCGAAGATCAGGCTAGACAGGGATAGAGAAAGGTAGATAGAGAGTAAGGTATATATAGAGAGACGGTCTTACTAGACAAAGAAAGAGAGAGAGAGAGAGAGAGAGAGAGAGAGAGAGAGAGAGAGAGAGAGAGGGAGAGAGAGAGAGAGATATAGAGAGAGAGAGAGAGAGAGAGAGAGAGAGAGAGGGAGAGAGAGAGCGAGCAAGAGAGAGAGAGAGAGAGGGAAACGGGGCGATAGGAAGAGGAGCTTCAATCAATTCAGCTTTAAGTGTTCCATTGCTGCGGTGTGGAGCCAGTTGTCCGGGATCACCTAAACCCCGCAGTGGGACACAAGATGCCTGGCTTCTGGTATTGGTCTTCAAAACCACAAAAGTACACCCAAACACGGAACAGAACAATAGCCTGCTCTACGAAACCAAACGCGAGACGCACTCCTATCCGCACTGTCTTTTGTGTTTTAAGGACTGCTGCCCACCTGTTAATGTGTTCCCCTTATCTCTAAGGCCTCCCAGCCCCGGCTATAAGGTACTGAAGTAGGCCTGCTTTTACGACGCACCTGTCTCTGGCTCTGCTCTCTCCGTGTGTGAGAAGTGAGGTAGATGAGAGGGCGGGGGGGGGGGATGAGCCATGAATTCCCTGTGTTATCGTTTTAATTAAAAGTTTCACTTCCGATAGTTCCCTCGTGTAATTTTGTGCCTTAGTGCATCTGTGTGGATCAATTAGGGTGAACTATATGAGGAGGGACAGAGAGAGAGAGCGCTGTTGGTAAATATAGAGGTGATCACTGTGCAGTGTGGCAAGTATTCCTGTGTTTACGATGATAGACAATTGCCTGGGTCAAATGCACAGATGGTCCCATGTACTCACACACACATGCACACGCACACACACACACACACACACACACACACACACACACACACACACACACACCAACACAGATCCAGATATATTCGTTCATACATCTAGACCCAAACTAGGGCGTATCCACATAGAAAATGGATGGCACACACCACATACACATACACACACACACACACACACAAAAGCATGCACGCGCACGCACGCACGCACACACACACACACACACACACACACACATGCTACATACTCGGTGCTTGTATGCTTACTTTAGACCCTTTAGCTCTATCTATCTGTCGGTCTTTATATCTCTCTCTTTCTGTCTGTCTATCTATGTGTCCATCCGTCTGTATATCTTTAGAGCCACTTTGCTGTGAATTCATTATTTACTAAGTCATCAATGCCGAGCTCTGTGCTTATGGGAAAGCCTTGTCCTCAGAGCTCTCCTTAGATCAGTCACCTGACCAGGAGAACGGGTCCTTCAGCATGTGCTTCTGGTCGCGCTTCATTCCTTTCCTTTTCTGGTGAAGTCACAAGTCATCATGACACTGTTTAGCATTTAACATGCCTTTAATCGCAAATACATCTGCCATTATTTATGACTGGCGAGTTCTCTGTACGATAACTTATTTGAAGTGCACTGTGCATATTTTAAGATATAATATATAGTAATAATTAATAATAACATTATTATAGTGCTATTCAAAATACTCTGACACTTATCAGCAAGGACACAATCACCTAATAAAAACCTTCTAAAATAGCACACGGATGTCATTTACAACAAAGGAGTTAACATTGGGACATAAAGACAAGGCACCATAAAAACTCGATTATGAGCATTATCACGTTATCACGTGTTCACTCCTACAGGCAGGAGGCACGGCCGGCCTGCTTGTTCCCGTTCTGTGTGTCCCGGGGGACCTCCAGCGTGGCTGTTTCCCGCCGTAAGGGTCATGCTGCTGAGACACGGCCTGCTGTGGCTACAGGGGCTGATCGATGGGGGGGGGGGGCACTCCGTAGTGACAGTGATTGCTGAATGATCAGCATGAGGAAGGTTTCCCGGGCCGGCCGAGCCAGGAAGCCTATTAGCTGATCTGGACAGGGCCAGCCGGAAGGCTGGTGCCATCGGCTCTCTGTAATTGCACCTGGTGTGTGTGGGCCTGTTTGTGGGGGTGTGTGTAGTGATGTGTTTGTGTGTTTGTGTGTTTCTGTGGGGGTTGTGGTTATGTGTGTGTGTGTGTGTGTGTGTGTGTGTTTGTGTCTGTCTGTATTTTTCTATATGTGCATGTGTTTAGTTATGCTTTTGTTATTGGTGTGGGTGTATGTCGCTTTGAATGTTTGTGTGTGTGTGTGTGTGTGTGTGTGTGTGCGTGTGTGTTTGTTTGAATGTTTGTGTTTTTTAGGTGCAGCTAAACAGCTGTATTGCTATGGTTATATAAAAATTGGCACAAGAGGAATTGACCAATCGTGACCCCCTGCTGTGCATCTCTACGTGTATGTTTGTGTGTGTGTGTGTGTGTGTGTGTGTGTGTGTCTGTGTGTGTGTGTTTGTGTGTGTGTCTGTGTGTGTGTGTCTGTGTGTGTGTGTGTGTGTGTGTGTGTGTGTGTGTGTGTGTGTATGTGTGTGTGTGTGTGTGTGTGTGAAGCAGCAGAGATGGAATGAAGCAGAGCCTCTTCCCACATTGAACACAGATCATATTGAAACTTTGACAGGTGGCTGGTTCTACGACCTGCGGTATCCCTCTACATCACCAGGCAAAAGAGCTTTGTCATCGGACCCAGGCTATGCGCGTCTGCATATGTGAAATACCAACAGAGGCTCCGAAACAATACAAGAACAACAAATAAACACACTACATTGTTAAATAACAACATAGTACATTATAGAAAATTGGACAAATGTCATAACACATTTCCTAAATAAATATTCAAGATGTAGCCAAAGCCGTAATCATCAGCCACATTAAATTAAATAAGCTGTTGATATATATTAATATATTTATCCTAAGTTCTCCTTACAGGGTATGTTCGCTACGCAGCCACCCCTGCCATTCTATAAATCAGTTATTTAATTTGCCTCAGCGTTGGTTGAAGCGAGATTAAATCCAATATAAACTTGGAGCCAGAGTTGCATTTTCTGTGCATGACCGGACCGCGTGGGTTCCTCTGGAGGAGATGAATGACTGTTTCAGAGGAAACAGACGGGCCCATCCTGGGAGAGAGAGAGAGAGAGAGGAGGGCACCAATAGAGACCCCCTTCAGACAGAGGGGTTCTCTCTTCCCCCTGACGGGCAGCCCGGGGCTGAGCCTATCTCCAGCTGTTTCTTGTCTCCTGGCTGAAGACATACATACCCCCCCCCCCCCCGTTTAGCCTGGGCTAGTAAAGGCTGTTACAGGTGTGTTCTCTGTGTGGGTTACAGGTGGGCAAGGAGACCGTCCAGACCACAGAGGACCAGCTCATGAAGAGAGACATGCCCCCTGCGTTCATTAAGTAAGTGTCTCTCTCTCTCTCTCTCTCTCTCTCTCTCTCTCTCTCTCTCTCTCTCTCTCTCTCTCTCTCTCTCTCTCTCTCTCTCTCTCTCTCTCTGTCTCTGTCTCTCTCTCCCTCTCTCTCCCTCTCTCTCTCTCTCTCTGTCTCTCTCTCTCTGTGTCTCTCTACCTCTATCTCTCGCTCTGTCTCTGTCTCTCTCTCTCTCTCTGTCTCTGTCTCTGTCTCTCTCTCTCTCTCTCTCTCTCTGTCTCTCTGTCTCTCTCTCTCTCTCTCTGTCCCTCTCTCTCTCTCTCTCTCTCTCTCCCTCTCTCTCTCTCTCTCTCTCTCTCTCTCTCTCTCTCTCTCTCTCTCTCTCTCTCTCTCTCTCTCTATGTCTCTGTTCGCCAGGCAATCAATGGACTCCTAAGAACACAATGTACTTTTCATTTAGCCCCTATAATGAACTTCTTTAGGCACTACAGTGAACTCATCTAGGCACTGTATTGAACTCATTTAGCCACTATAGTGAACTCATTGACCCACTATAGTTAACTTAGTGAAGAAATCCAAAGGGACGATAATACATTTAACGTGAAGGTCTGAGTGAATGTGTTCACTTCTAGTAGGTCTCCAAGTCTGTGTAAGCTCAGGTTTATTGTTTTTGTCCACACACCTTATTTTCAGCTATCACAAATAGTCTCCGAGGGCTCCACAGGCCTAGAGTCAGTGGGATGGTATGACAGACCCTCACCCAGGGATTCTTACGAACTCAGCGGGGAAAACGAAGGAATCCTGACGACCCTTTTTCAGTAGGAAACAGGGCCTGTTTGCTGTCTTTCCTTTATTTCAATTACTGAGCTGGATTCTAGTGCTGACTGGCTACTGTAACTCAGCAATCCTAGGGAACAACACATCTCACTGTGCGTGTGCGTGTGTGTTTCTGAACACGCGCGTGTGTTTGTGGGTACGTATGTGTTGGTGTGTACAGTTTCTGCGTGTGTGTGTGTGTGTGTGTGTGTGTGTGTATGTACGGTAATTTTGTGTACAAAGTCATATAACTCTATCTAACCCGTTGCCCTTCATATTAATGAGGAGGTCATCCCAGGTCAAGCATTAAGCAGACATTAACGAGATACCTCTTATGATTTGTGGATTTATAGCAGGCTCAACTTCAATCTCAAACAGATACACACGTTGCTTCCCTACATCTGATCCACGACCTTATTCCACCCCCTTCAGCACTCTTCTCTCTCTCACGCACACACACAAACGCAGACGCACGCACACACACACACACAAACGCACACGCACGCACAGACACACAGAACACAAACTCGATTCGACGCAAACACACTTGCAAGAGCACACATACATGCACACACAAACCCACACACACATGCGCACACATTCACAGACACACACACACACATACACGTAGTCAAACACACAAACACACACACACACACACACAAATGAACACACTTACATGCACAGGGCACCTCCACATCATAAATCTCACTGAGAGCTTAGGAGGGGGCATTTGGAAATGTGAACCTTGCTAAATATAGATCTCCCAGCCGCCATCGATACTCTGACCAATGGGGGTTAGGGAAGGGGAGGGGCTTCACATCATCCCAGCACTCTTGAAATGCATCACCTTCCTCGGGCCACTAATGCAATTAATGATCTGGGAGCGATAACAACATGCTCCCTGCTGAAAAAACGCTCCTCAACAGAAAAACACACACCTGAGTGAGGTGGAGACGTCCTGTACTGAAATCAGCAGTGGATGCACACACCGTTATAGGAGTGGCGGTAGAAGTGGGATTGTGATTGTGAAAATATGTATGATGTTGTTTTCATTCACTTGGATGTGCTGCAGCTCCATTGTATCAGCAACGATGATCTGTATAACGTCTCTCATAAGTTGGTCCTTGTCGATATACGATTTTGGCGAGTTGCCTTACTACACTATGGCATTCAACGGCATTCAATATGGGAATGCCGTTCACATATTAGTTAGCTAGTTAGTTAGGTTCTTTAATGTCCCCAAGGGGATAATTGTTTTCACACAATCAAGTTGGTTTCAGGGCAGCATATACATTTGAAAAGACACAAGACACAAGACACAGATAAACCCTCTTCCCACATATACCACAGAAAAACGTGTAGACAGGAATAAAAATGACATGGACAATATACAGTGATGAAAAATCGACATATTTTTGCTGGGATTTAAAGCAATATGGTA